>NC_047664.1:87410287-87710287 GCF_011762505.2 Arvicanthis niloticus | reverse complement strand
TTCTCCATATTAGATTGCTGTAAATCCTCTCCAGGTGTTGTTGACCACCAAATCATCTCTCAAGACCCTACATTAAACTAAAAAGTAAAATAAAAATAACAAAAATCTAGTGCATATATATGCTCATGCCACAGCATGTAATTTGTGGTGGTCAGAGGTCAATTTCGGTGTCTGTTGTCTCTACCTTTATGTGGTTTCTGGGCTTCAAACTCTGGTTGTAAGGCTTTTGTTGCAAGTACTGTCTTGTCCCTCCTCCCCCAGGAATTAAATGGTTTTCTTTAATTAAATGCATCCCTGAGATTACTTAGGTCATTTACCCCTTTCTGGTTACAGTAATGGTTCTTGGACATTTTCTGATATTTTTTCCATTAGGAAATGAAAATTTTCATAGGTATTTCCAGACAAAGTTGCAAGATACAGAATAAAACTTGTATCTTTATTCTAGACTAAACCTAGTCTAGAACATGCATTAATAGTATTTTTAAATTTGCACACTGGGCAGAATCAAGAGGGAACCATTTTTCTTCCCCAAACAGAAGGATCTTTACAGATGTTCTATGAGCAGAAATTCTTGTCCTTTCTTGTCATCCTAGAGGGTGCAATAACGGTCATAGTGTTTATGTGGCTTGTGGACATAGTAGAGACCATCAAGGAAGGTCTGGTGCAGAGATTGGGGCAGAAACTGAGAGAAGAGGTCATCAGGATTAAAGGTGAGAATGAAGTCAATTATATAAAGATTTAGTAGGAAGACTTTCAAAGAATTACTGAATGCCATCTGCCTCTCTTTGACCTTTCTCTTGCTCCTATTCCAGCCCGTGTTCAGTGAATAGGTGTGCATGTGCTTTGTGGACAGACATTTCTCTATGCTCTTGACTCTCCTCCATGCTCAGTATCAGGTGCACGACTTATTAAATAAAAGGGAGTGAAGTGGTATAAAAGAGTACTTACCAGTGGCAGGTCTGACCCCAGAGTGAGCAGCTGTGTTAGCGGTATTAGACTTATGGAAGGAAAAACCTGCAGGGTATTGAAACTGGGTGTTAGAGAAGAGATTATCTGTTTCTATGGCAGTGTCAATGGTAGTCTCAGGTAATTTATACTGCTTCCGAAAGGTCTGTATTTCCATAAAAATCAATGATGGCAAAGGTTCAAACTTCCTCACTACCGTCAAATTGTTTGCATGAGGCTTCCTCGTTTCCTGTGTTGTTGTGGGTGACCCAGTAGTATGCTAACTTTGTGGGTTTTATCAGCTGATTTATTTATGGTTATTATTTACTTATAATATTCTTGTTTTAGTACTTAATTGCGCACATTAATTTTTAAATTCTTTTCCCTAAAGAATGTCTGTAATAGTATAAGCTCCAGGTTCCTCAAGGACTTAGATGATTTGACTTGAATGATCTATGATGCCCAATAATTAAAGAGGCAGCTTGAACTTCTAATACTTCAGAGTCTAGACAATATTTCAGAGTCTAGACAAAGGCAAGGCAGGCAGTGTCCTTTATAGCAGCGTGGGAGTTGACGGGGTGGAGAACATACAGGCTAAAAGACAACACAATTTCAAGGTTACTTAAATAGACCTTAAAAAAGCAGCCTTCACAGCAACACGACAGTTCACTGGGGAGATGACACTTAAGGAAGTTATGAGAGGACTTGCGGAAGTTCTAGTGGGTAAGGCATTTGCTGTGCGAGCATGAGGCCCCGAGGGAAGAGCAGCGGGCACACATTTCTGTGCTTTTCCATGGGTTTACAAATCCAGTGCTGGACGTCCACGAGGAGGATGCCAAGGGCCTGCCAGTCTAGTCAATGGAGGAAGACACCTCATGCCAGCCTCTGCTCTCCATACATTCATACACCTGCCACCTGCATGCCGCATGGACATGTACACAGGGGAGGGGGAGAAAGAGGGCGAGGAGGGGCTGACAGAGCCATGAGATCAGCTGGGGCTTTTCTCTACAACTTTTAATCTTTGGGTTTTGTTTTTTGTTTGGTTGTTTCGTTTTCCCCAAATCCCACTCAATGCCACAGTATCTCAGGTCACAGTTTTGTAAATAGGTGACAACATCCACTTTTCAAAACATTGCATATTTAATTGTTCAGCCAATTCCTACTCACATAACTAACTCACGTACAAGGAAAAAGAATGAGGTTGCTTTGCTTTCTTCATTTAAATACAAAAACAAGTACATCGGCGTTCTTATTCCCCACTCAAAAAAGCTTCTTCAGACGTGAGGCTGTGCAAATCCTGATTTTTAAAAAATTGCCAGTCTTAATATGCTTAATTTCTAGTTTATAAATCTTTGTCATTGTTGGGCGCTTACCTGATTAGGTAGCTGTTGAGGTAGTGGTGTCACCTGACCTGGAGTCGGTTTCGTTGGAGGAACTCCCGCAGCAGGGTTAAGCTGCTTCTGTGAAAATAAATATTTGATAAAGCGGGAGGGATGTGCTTGAGGTTTTTATCCATTTATATCTGGCAGGTAACAGGTCGTCCCCCAAACAACATTATGAATTTAAACTCCATGTCTTTTGGAACACTTTTAAGTCCTCAAATGAAATCGCCAAGTCAAGGGGGTGAAGAGGTGAACGGGAATTAGCCAGGACAAGTGGGGTCCCAGGGGTCCCTGGCTCCCATCGATCCACAGCAATTGTTCCTTTCCTTTGCCAGGCCTTGCGTCACACTCGGAGTCTTGGTACTACGCACCTTTGCTTTGTTTCCCCATTACATTATTTGAATTAAACTTCCATGAGTCCTACCGCAGTTTTTAAAGGCTTCCCACTTTTGGCTTGCGTGTGGCATGCCAATCCTTGTAATGGAAATTCAGTGTCTTTTCTGCCAGAGTAATTACATTGTATTAAAATTTGTTCAACTCACAATGAAAATGACTTTGCAATCTAGATGGTCTAGCTGTGTGGCTTTTTTTTTTTTTTTTTTTTTTAATGTTTTATACACAAGAGAAGGTCACCTGGTGAGTGTCAGAGTCAGTACTAGGACCACCGCAGTGATCCCAGCTCCTGAATTCAATAATCCCTGCCCTCCAGTTTGATCTCAGAGTGTGCTTGCTGCTGCATGCATGCCAGGGGTCTGATACCAGCTCTGGGGCCATTTTAGGGGTTTTTCTTTTTCTTTGTCCCCCCCCCAAAGATTTAGTCCTGAGAACTTCTTAATAATTTGTTGGCCATTTCTATTGTTTCTTTCTCTCTATTCATTTTCCTCCACAGAATTTTTTTCTAAACAGTGATTTGCTATGTGTGGCCACTGTGAATTCTGTCAGGGATCATATCATGTCCCCTAGCTTTGCCCTCATTACTATGTTTTCAGTAATCAGAGCCCTTCTGTTGTTTAGAGTCTCCAGTGAGTCTCTGCTGGTTGTACAGGTGAGTATGGAAGTGGCACCCGAGTGAGGGTTCTTACCTTTCGTTCATAGTAGATCTGTTTCAGTTTTTCCCTGTATATCTTAAGCATCGTGATAAAAAGGAAGCCCATGTACAGGTAAAATTCTCCATCTCTATGTCTCTATAATAACTTAGGACAACTAAAGTTTGGATGGACCACCAATCCTCTTTCCCCCTAGTAATGATATGTGTTGAATAAAAAAAAAAAACTTCACCATTTTATAATGTGCATCACACACTTGTAGCTAAGAGTTTATCTGATTTAGGTGCTTTGTTTATCAAGTAGGAAAATCTACTCTTTTAGTCATGAGCAAATAACCAGTCCCCAGGAAAATCGTAATTTTGTTTTGGAACATAAAATAGTTCCTCACTCTGTCCCTCAGGTCTGCTATGTTGCTTTGCCAAAACAATTGAAATTCTTCCATGATAACGTGGATGCATTTAAAAAATGCAAAATATTGAAATTTACACTAACATCTTATTAGTTTACCGTATTTTTTTGAAAATTAAATTAGGAAACTTAAAAAATGGGTCACAGAACAGGGTGGTTTTCTTGAAAGGCACAAAGAGATAGATAAAATGGCTGCAAACACATGACGTAGGCTGGACAGAACATAAAGTAAACACATCACACTTACTGGTAATGACTGGGCTGATCCTAGAAGACAAAGCAGCAGAATCATGGTCTTCATGTTTCGATTTGCTACCTATAAGAACAAAATTATGTTACTCTTTCCCTTTTTTTTAACCTATGAAAGATGACATTTAAAAATGACCATTCTACTTGCAATATGGTGAAGTAATGTTACCTTTCTGCTACCAGGCAAAATGGTATTCGAAATCCAGATGACTTCTCCACTTTACTCTGGTGCAAAATTTATCTTTTGCTGATTTATGCTTGCAGAAGGAATTTAAGCTCAGTTACAGGAGACAGACAACCTGAGAGACCAATCAGGACTAAACTGCCTGTGAAATCATTTGGTTTCATTCCCCAACACTTCATTAGGAGGGTTATTAGCTGCAGACATTGTCTTACCCAATGTCTATGATCTGACTAGAGGTTATTTTAGGGAGACATGCCTATATTATAATTTTAAAAAGTGCAAACAGGAAAAAAAAGACAATTGTCTTTACTTTCAACTCTTTTGCAAAATATTTCTGAATTTACTGATTTTATCACATAAAAGTGATCAAAACTAGGGCTCTTTGCATACTTTATAAAAATAAAGGTTATTATATGAATTTCTGTAAACCTAACTTGTTTCCTTGAAAACAATGAGGTTTATGTGTCAGTGCATATAGATTAATTTTTACACATTTAATGGTTAAATTGCATTACACTTTCTTTTTTGATGTATAGATAATCTATCATTCTGTTTTTAAATTATAAATATGTTACAACAAATCTCCTCATAAGAGATTTCTTGCATATGTAGCAGCATTTCTATAGGTGTTACTTCTAGAAATATTAAAAAGATACAAACATCTATAATTTAAATGAATATGGAAAATTCTTGAATAATTTGCTTGATTTTAAATAATGAAAAAGGAGGCGCAGCTTCGATCAGGGTGTAAAGTGAATAAACAAATTAATGGAAAAACATGAGGCGTTCACCTGGGGGGAGAAATCATGAGAAAGATGATGTGATATGGCCAAAGTCAGGAAGCTACTGAGGTTTCTTTTGTAAGAGGTGCGGGCCACGTCTATCCACAGCTTCCAGAACCCGGGCTTTAGACCAGGCCAGGTCTGTCCAGTAATATCTGAAATGAAATCAGTGATGAATCTGTCTGCTGGAATTTCACACCAAAGACCACACGACATTCAGTGTTGTCTTTTCTTCAATGTGGAGTGTCTATTGATAGAAAATTAGAGACGATGAGGCATTTGGTCAAGTTTTTCCTTAAACAACTCTGCTCATCTGCTCATGACTGATGACTGTCAGATAATCTGGTAGGAATGGAGGGATCCTGTATGGGAGGCTAACACTAATAACACGTGCAGTAAGTTTAACAATAGGAGTGTGACGGAAAGCTCTTGATTGGGGTGGGGAAGGCTTTATGGAGGGGGTCACTTTCAGGATGAGTTTTGAAGGATGGAAAGAAAATCATTAAAAAGCAAGGCAAGAGTCAGGAGATAGTTCAGCTGGTAAAATACCTGCCCTGTAAGCACGAGGGCCTGAGTCGGGATCATCATCACTCAAAAGCTGGACATAGTTGCTTTTGTCTGTTACCCTAGTGGTACTGAGGCAGATCCCTGGAGCTAGTTAGCCCAGAGTCTAGCCAGTTGATGATCTCCAGGTTCAGCGAGAAATCCTGCCTTGAAAAATAAGGTGGAAATTGGTGGAGAATGATATAACACACTGATTTCTGACCTCCACATGAATGTGCACATGCACGCATGCAAATCCACATGCACATATGCGCACACACCCATATGAATGCAAACATAGACACACACGTGCACAAAGGGAGACAGAGACAGAATACATTAGGCGAGTTGGGAGAAGAAATATGATGAACAAGACACAGTAGTCATGGTAAAAGTTAACACTAAGAGGAGTAATAGAATGTAATCGTTGCAGGACACCAAGGGAAGCAGTTCTTTTTCTACTCCTCCTATTACTATTTATGTATTTGTGTGTGTCTGTATGTGCTTGTGTGTATGTGTTTGTGTCAGTGTGTGTGTGTGTGTTTGTGTTAGTGTGTTTGTGTTAGTGTGTGTGTGTCAGTGTGTGTGTGTATGTGTTTGTGTTAGTGCTAGTGTGTTTGTGTGTGTGTGTACCTGTGTGCATCGACAGAAAGTGTCTTTATCTGATGAGCCATTTGGCTGGCCATTGAAGTAACTTTTTGTTCTTATGACCTTTTCCTTAGCAAGTTCATCTTTTTGTGTTTGAGTCAATTTATACACAGCTACTAAAAATTGTGCATGAGTATTTCCCCCTGAATATTTGTGTGCCCTGTGTATGCCTGGTGCTAACAGAAGCCAGAAGAGGGAATTGGATCCCCTGGTACTGGAGTTATAGATGATTGTGAGCCACCATGTGTGTGTTGGAAATCAAGCCTGGGTTTTCTGCAGGAGAAGTAAGTGCTCTTAATCACTGAACCAACTCTTCAGCCCTAGTTAATCTGTTTTCAAACCCATCATTTAATGTATTCATTCTGAACACTGTTTCAGTTTCCAGGCACAAAAATGTTGCTTGCATTTTATTGGTAGAGGTGTTAAGTTTTCATGCAGCTTCATAGCATGTGATAGACCCCTAGACATTTCCTGTTCCTCTTCTCCCAGATATTATTTTAGGATTATTTACAGGTCATTCTTTTAACTGTTTTTGTTCGTTCAGAGGAAGAATTAAATTTCTTGTCATTGCTGTCTCTAGGATTAGGTGGGGAAACCTGTGTTCTATCTGCTGTCTAGAGTATGGCTCCAGTGAATAGCTCGTTGGGTTGAATCACTACCTTTGTCTGGGGCTCAGGTGATTCAGGGACCTCACAGTGAGTACATTACATATTTCAGACAGACCTCCAGCCCCAAGATGAAGTGAGACATGCCCTAGCTAGGAAACCGAGTAGCTAGTGGGATTAGACTGAAACAAGCAGGCAACATTATGAGGGCTGAGTAATTTCTTAGACGAGAAAATTTAAGTCTGAAAGGAGGTAACTTTCAACAATGTAATTATGGAGTTGGGTATCAAGAAGTAAATACCATGAAAGCGGAAAATCTCTAAATTGTGCAAAATCAAGCTACATCAGCAAGACAATTTTGTTTCTAAAATTACTTTGAATATCAGTATTTGTTAAGGGGTTTTATGGACTACCTGTGATACCTTTTAGCTTTGAAGGTCTAGGCGCTTCGAGATGCTTCTTAATTGGTTTTAGTTTTATGTTTTTTTTTGGGGGGGGGTTATGGAGTCTTTGAAACCCATTCAGCCTATGTACCACTTTCTTAGAAAAATACATCTATGACAATGAACACAATGCATACCAGACAGTGACATGGGTTTGATAGACTTCCATACATAATGATAAAGACATAAATCAAACCTCTGATTTAAAGGAAACTTGATGGAATTCTCTGTGGTTTGTGCAATCCCTGAACTTAATAGGCATTTTCAATCAAGAAATGTATTCTCTCCCCAAGTCCACTGTACTCTGTGCATATAGCAAAAAGCTGGAATTATCCCAGATGCTGTTGAGGAAGCTCAGTCCCAGGGGAGCTGTTCAGCAATGAAAAGATGAGTCAGATTGAAAATCCTCTCTATCTCCTTTTGTCAATGTCACAAGGATGCTGGGTGCATGATTCCTATTGAATCTTGCCAAGGGCGAAACCATAAGACGAATGGCTTCAGAACTCATGGAATGCGGGCCACACTGGTTAGCACAGTCACAATGGGAGCACCTCAGAGAGGAACCGCCGGAGGACCATGTGTCCTGAAGACTTCATGGTATTATGGAATTTTCCTCTGCTTGTTGTCTTTACATCCCCTTCAATCTAAGGATTTCATGAAAACTCTAAGAGGGCACTCACTGGGCAGTATCACTGGCACTCACAATGATAAGGCTTGATCTCTTTAAGGCATTGCTGCTGGAGCAGATTAATCATTTAATCAATGCTCTAGGAAAGAACTTAGAAATGTAGATTGTTGCGATGACCACCATTCTTAAAAAGCATTTGGAAAAATAAAATTGTTAGTGAAGCTAGGTTAAGATGTTTTTAATACTGGTTCCGATTGAAAAAAGGCGCAGTCTTAATAGTTCAGAGAGGGACTCCCCCCCCCCCCCCCGGGACTTTTTAAGGTCAGGGAACAAGAACAATGGCAGGATTGGCTGACTCTCCCCGAGGCTGCATGATTGATTTCTTATGCCCATTTTTGGCCTCAGTTTCTTGATATGGTTTAATAAGAATTGCTGATGAGTGGACACGCATTCTGAGGATTTAAAGTAGATATGGCTGATTTTATATAAAGTTTAGATTTGTGATTATTTTAAGATTCTTGTAAGATTACCTTTTAAGATAAATAATAAAATAATTAGTCCTTTCTTTGTAACAGCAGTTTGCTGCAGTAAGAGAAACTGGCTGATAAAACTCCCTGCTTGCTCACATTTTGTTATTCTATAAAAAGTTGCTTAGTTAGGAATATATGTGAGTTCTTGGGAATAATTTGTTTCCTTTACCTGTGCTATGTAATGTATATCTTGTAAAGGTACTGGAGAACATACTGTTTTCTTCATAGTCATTCAATAGAAAATATAGAATATAATCACATTGTAATTTTACCAGTGTGAAAGATTTTTGGGGGATAAGTAAGCTATGGATGAAAATAAAAGTTGTTGGAGCTTGCTTCCCACTGTGTGTATATGTATGTATACACACAGTGTGAGTGTATGTGAGTGTATGTACGTATGTGTGTATATATGTGAATGTATGATATACTTGGGCCTGCTTGCTGTTCCATCCATTCTATACATTCTATGTGTGAATGTGTATATGTCTGCTTGTCTGTCTGCATACATGCATGCATGTATTAAAGTTATTGTTGAGTCTGACTTTTGCTTTATCCACTCAGTGCATGTGTGTGTGTGTTTGTGTATGTGTGTATGTATGTATGAATTTTCTCTTTTTCCTTTTCTTTCTCGCTGGACCCTGAAAGTTAAAAGAGTTGAGTTTTTCTCTGACCACAGGGAGTGCCCGCCCCAGTAAAGCTTTGTTCCCTCAGAGAAAAATCTGCTGAGTAATTTCTGTAATTGCTGGCTGCTATCAGCAGCAACTCCCTTTCGTTGCTATCAGCACTGACCCTGCTCGCCAATGCCACACCCTGCTGCCTGCCTCAGTTTATCCCCTAGATATCAAAGCAGGTCTTTGGCACCCTAGACATTTTTTGACAGATTATGGCGACTGAATAAGTTAAGTACATTAATAGTTGGAAACTGTACCCAGCCTTTCTTAATATACTACAAGTACAGTGGTATCTGTTAACCAGAAACAAGCTGAACATGTTGTAGGTGGTATGTACTAACATGATAAGGACAAAACCCATCCTTATATCCTTGCAGGAAACCCAGCAAGTATCCAAGAACCATAAAATGGACCTCTCAAAGAGCTGCATTTATTTATGATGCCTCTGCTGCTTGGAGTCCTCCTCCTCATTCCTTTTCCTTATCAAATATCAAACGTTCTTCTTGATTCTAACACCTTCATAAAAGCATTCCTTTGTTCTCCTTATTTGGGGTCAATCTCTTCTTTTTCTGAGGCACAACTGGAATTTATGACTTTCTTCATAAATTTATGAATTTATTCTTTCAAAGATATTTTTGTTATTCTTTTGAAATATCAGATTTAAAGAAATACTCTTAGTCTTTATCAATTAATGATTTGAACTGCACAAATGTATACCTGTTTCTGCCTCTACATTTATAATAATAGGAAAAAGTACTCGGCCAATTCATGGTACCCAAGAATAAAGTAAGAGATATTTACTTTATTTTACTTATGTTTAGAAATGTGAAATAGAGTTAGTTTTCTATGAGGTAATTAGTTGGAGGCTAGACAAGGAATTGAATTGCTTGTTTAAAATTCTACTTAATGGAAGAAAGCTGTTTCGTTCAGATTGTATATTGGGAAAATGTGTCCAGATTTCTTGGCCAAGTAAGTTAGTCCTTTGTTGTAGGTGATGCATTGTTATTAAAACCCCAAATGTGTTTTAATTGAATTTCCACATGCAGTGGTCTTCCTAGTAATGTAAAAATTTCAAGTCAACAGTAGATGTTCAACTATAAGCCCAAACACCACCACCAAACAAAGAGGAGGTAAAACAAGAAGCAGAAGGAGAGGATAAAGGATGCTTTGCTAGTATGAGGAAACAGTGAAGAGTCAAAGAAGTGACTTTTAGTTTTGTGAGATTAATGAGAAGAATACTTAGCTTCAGAATCCAACAGAGGCCAGGATGAGGTTCTGTGGCATAAGGAGATTCTGTGATTTCAAAGTCAGATGCAGACTCACCTAACTTAGGGGAGATTGTTTCATTTTAGAGTTGTAGGTGCCAGTCTCTAACTGTTATGGTGTGGAGGCACAGTGTTACTGAAGAGGTCCTGGCAGGACAATGCAAGCTGCAGCAGTGCTTCATAGTTCAGAACGAGAGCTTAGGAATAAAAAGTGCTGAACACAGGCGTGGGTTTGTACAGAGGGGATGGAAAGAAAAACATTCTGGAATCTGTCCATGTGCTTTGTTGATTTATAGAACTGTAGGTTTGGGGTTCATCAGATAATTTTAAAGATGGTGTTGGGTAATGCTGAAATTTTTGTGAATTTATTTTGGCAGATGATATTCTTAACTGACTACAGGGCTTTATGTGAGTGCACAAGCTCCAGTCTGAGAGTTTATTTAAAAATTGTTAAGGTTTATCTATTTTATGTCTATGAATATTTTGCCTTAATGTATGTATGTGCACTATGTGAATGCCCGAGAAAGTCAGAAAGAGGGTGTCGGATCCCCCGGAACTCTAGTTATGGGTGGTTGTGAACCATAATGTGGGTGCTGGGAATTGGATCTGGATCCTGGGCAGGAGCAACAGATGCTTTTACCTTTCAGCCATCTCTCCAATCCCTAGATTCACTCAATAGGCTGAAAGTTACTAATTGATTGAAGATAAAATAGATGGCTCACTATTGAGGAATATAATGTTTTGGAATGTGTATAGAGGTGGATAAGTCATTACAACAAATTTAGAGGTACAGAGACTGAGGGGACAAACTCAGAGAGTAGTTTTACAGTGTAAAGTAAGCTATATATTCAGGAGCAACAAAAGACAGCAGCAGCAGATATTCTGATCCTCTGCCTCTTACATTCCTGTGTGTATATATCTATATCTATATCTATATCTATATCTATATCTATATCTATATCTATATCTATATCTATATCTATATCTATATCTATATAAACATAGTTCATATTTTTATATATATAAAAATTATATATATATATATTTTTAAAGGAAAAGGGGTATACATTAGAAAGGGAATGCAGCAGGAGGGGAGGAGGGGTTGGAGAGAGAAGAGGGAAGCAGAAAATGATGCAAATATATAAATATACATGAAATTAAAAAGAACAATGAAATATCAAGGCATGGAGAGTTTCTCAGAAGTCAGGCATGATAACTCATCAGTGGCCAGTTCGTAGAAGAGCAGGAAAGCAGTGCACTATGGAACTAGTCCTGAGGATGTGAATTAGGTACATCAGTGGATGCAGGTGGAACCACATCAGCAGATACACCAAACTTCATTTAGAAATCTGTGTACTGGGGTTGAATGCTTTCTAAAGGGGCTGCATGGAGTCTCCTTTGGTTTTTTTTTTTTTTTTTTTTTTTTTTTTTTTGTATCTCCTTGCCTTTCTTTTCACTTTCTACTCCTCTCTTTTTCTTCCTTCAAATCATAAAGATGCTAGAATACATCATTTATAATTATTGGGAGCCTCCCAAAGGGGAGTAGCAACAGAAGACAGAAACACAAAGGTATCTGCAGGGACAACAGTCCTAGGAAGGATTGCTTTGCATGTAGAACTTAAATGGAGACATTGGATTTTTACTGTGTCACCACAGCAGGAATAAAGACAAAAAATTAGGCACAGATGGAGTAGCATTGTGCATATGCTGGCAATACCCCGAAGAAACAATTTCATATATTCTTTTTGCTTTTTAGAAAAGCAAAAAAGGCAAATTTGTTTGGTAGGAGTTAGGAGAGAAGAGAAAGAGACTGAGACTTTAGACTGGTCCTTGTGAGAAAGTGGCTATGCTAACATGAGATTAGTGGTCTGTGTAAGCATGTCTAGTAATTCTAGTTACTTTGCTGCATGTACATCTCCAATAATCCTCAGAGGCAGGCCATGAAGATATTGCTTAGACAGCTGTGGTTCTAGTGGGAAGAGTTCACTATTTCAGACCCTGAACAAACGGTCGTTAAGACAATTATCGATTTATGGTACCACTGCAACTATCTAAGGACCCCTGTTTTGGGCTTGTTTCTCTTCAAATATCTTCTTTCTATTCCTTTAGTTCATGTCCTAACCCCTTTAATTGAAGCAATATTGAGAGAAAAAAAGCTATCATTAAGAGGGTTCTCCTTGTCTTCTTTTGTTCCTCCTCTACCTTCTCTTTGTTTTCTTGAGATGGGGTTTCTTTGTGTAGCTTTACAGTCCTGGAATTCACTCTGAGGATCAGGCTGGTCTTGAACTCAGAGCTCTGCCTGCCTCTGCTTCCTGAGTGCTGGGATTAAAGTTCTGCCCCACCATGGCTTAGCCTTCTGTCTTCTAAATAAACTTTTTTTATTTTAAGAGAGGAGATATCCTTAAATTGCAATTTCCACACCTTTGCTTCCGTTTTTTTTTTTTTTTTTCTGCTTTTGGAAGGATGTTGCCTTTGATTTACCTTTTTTTTTTTTAATGATTTTCTTCAGGACATCAACATGTTTTATATTTTGAGTCAAAACCGAACCCCATCGATTTTGCATTCTCCCCAGTGGCTGACTTCCTTTTTTGACTTGTTTTTACAGACCTCTGCATTTTCTCTCCATGATTGACACCTGTCAGTCATTTCACAATGGCTTCAGTTCCCATCATGACTCTGAAGCTGCTTTCATAAGAGCAGGAGCTCTGATGGCCACCCACGACCTCAACACTGGCAGAGCTAATGGATGTGTCTTGGTCTTCTTCCTCCTCTGCTTTTGGCAGCCTTCACCCCCACCCAAATCTGTGCTTCTTTCCTGAAGTACAACCCTCTTCTCTCCTGGCATCCAGGACACTACTCCTGCCGTTCCTCTTATTACTGTAACCGACCGTCTTTGTTTCCCGTATTACTGTTTCATCCTTTGCTCCTTCATTACCATCTTTTTATTCTCCTCTTGTCATTTCTCCTCATCCCTTCTTCTAGGATCTCTCCCTCTGTGATCTCAATCAGTTCCAAATATGTACATAAAGTTCAAATTTTCATCACCTCAAGTCTCGTCTTGCTTAGGTAGAGCCTGTCTGTCAAAACTGCTCACACATAACGGTCTTCTTGATGTCTCTTGAGTATCTAACAACTCATCTTCAGCATGATATTCAAACTCTGTCAGTTATCTTGGTAGGTGGCACTACCACCCTCTCAACTGTCTAAAGTCAGACACCTCCGTTCTACTTCTCTGAACTCATCTCCCAGGATTGCCATGGCCTCTCAGCACTACTCTAAAGTACACGGAAATATCTCACTCCACACATTTTGTTTATTGTTTCCCTCCTCAAGTCTCACTTATTCATTAGGTTTCTGAGTCCCCGCTCCTGTGATCTTATTCTTCCTACTTTGCTCCTCCTGTCTCCCTCCATCTCCGTCTTTTTCTTCCTCCTTCTGCCTTCCCTTCTCCCCTATTCTTGCCTCCTTCTGTTCCTCCCTTCTCTTCTTCCTTAAAGTCTTTCATGTCTCTCCTCCCTTCCCTTTTTCCTTTACTGTAGGAAGATACTCTGTGTGTTCTGGGATGTTTGGCAACAACCTCAAGTCTCTACCCACTAGAAGCCAGAAGCTTGCCTCCAGGTGTGACAACCAGAAGTGTTTCCAGACATTGCCAGCTGTTTCCCCGGTGAGAGTAAAAACATTGTCCCTCATTAGTCACCACTGACCTAACATCAGGCTCACTGGTTCTAGTGAAGATTGCTGAGGCAGCCTTCATATTAATCTCTGGCTCTTCTGCCTCCCAGTTCCACATTATTTGGGCAGTGTCTTTAAACTAGTGCCCTGCTTCCACTCAGATTTTTGTGCAAGTCATTCTTAGCCTGTTCCCAGCATAAAACTGTCAATTACATGTCTTACATTACTTAGCGTGACTATTGACTTTTGATCTCATTTGAACAAAATTTAAACCCATTGGGGTCTACAAAATCTTGAAATAACCCACCTCCATTTAACCCAATTGAGTGCACACTAGTGTTTCGTAACTCACTGTAAAGTTTACACTGTCTCTGATGTTTTTTCCCCTGTTTCTTTAAGCACAGCAGAGCTGTTGACCCTGGTTTTCCCTCTGTCTGACATCCTTGGCTTCTAATTTGTCTGGCTGGTTCCATTTCATCCCTCACAACAGAGAGTCTCCTGACAGGCCTTTCCAAAACATTCTAGTGCCCATGTACTGATCTCTGCCACCTACCAATATGCCACCTTGCTTGTTTTCTTATGGTCACATCTAATCAAAAGCTTATGCATTGTTTATTAACTACCTGGCAGCTGTCTTGATGAGTAAGCATGATTTATGAACGTAGGCCTTTGTCTTCTCGACTGCTGTCTTGGGCCTGGCATAGAGATCACGTGATAAATACCATGAAATGAGTGCATGACGTAGAATGGTCACCAGTATTAGAGACACCTGCATTGAATCTCTACTTTGCTGTTTAGTAGGTCTATATTTAGGCAAGTTTAGTTATGTTGCTGGCATTTGAAGTTTTCATAGAGAAATATTAATATTAATTATAATATTATATTAATCTACACAGCTATTTTTGCCTCTCTTTACTGGTGGTGCACACTATTACCCAGAGGTATCTCATCTCATCTGTGCATACTCAAAAGTGGTTTCATAAATAAGCAGTGTTTTCTTCCAAAGGATTTCTGTTCCCAGACAATAGATTCCCCCCTTATACAAGTAGAATTCAGTGGAGAAATGAAATGAACCAATCAGCAGTGAACACTGTTCCCGTGTAAGACAGAGAATATATGTTCACTGTTCAAGTGCTGCTTAGGGCAACTCTGGAAGTCAGCTCACCAAGTAGCATCTGTTCAGAGCACCTACGCTTGGCGTCTGTTGTCATTTCTTCCTCTCTGTAGTCCATGCTTAAGGTTTCAGACTGTCTGTGCCCAGGTGGTCTGGGATCTATCTGGGAGAGCTGCATAAGCCCCCAGAAAGACATGGTTTCTTCAGAAGCCAGGCTTCAATAAATAAAGTCTCTGTATTTTGCTTAAGGCTATTGCTGCTGACCATGATTTTTCTATTTTACCATTTTTAATATTCTTTCTGAAAGCTCCTGTTCATTAATAAGACAGAATGTTTTTTTAAAAATAGATTAAAGCTCTTAATTTTCAACTTACACTGTGTTGTAGTGTGGCTTGAACTCCAGGGTTTTAGAGTTTCAAGACTGTGTCTGAAAAATTATCCATTAAGCCAGTCAACTAATCAACCAACCAATCAACACTAACCAGCCAACTAAGTAAGCAAAAACCTAACTACTATTACCCTGTCAAGCGAACGAAAACCAACCAGATGTATGCTGCAATTCAGGAGTAGGAACACTAGAGGGCACCTGTGATATAGCCAGGCTTTTTCTCGTCTGAACCATCTGTTCCTCTTTCTTTCTTTCTTTTCTTTTTTTTTTTCTTTTTTTCTTTCTTTCTGTATTTCTCTCTTTCTTTCTTTCTTTCTTTCTTTCTTTCTTTCTTTTCTCTCTCTCTCTCTCTCTCTCTCTCTCTCTCTCTCCCTTCCTCCCTTCCTCCCTTCCTTCCTTTCTTTTTTTATTCTTTAATCTTTTTTTTTTTCCTGACTGTTCCATATCCTCCCCCAACAATGAAAGTGTCTGAGCAAGCAGCTGTTTTGTCCTTCAGAATTTTTTCTTCAACTGTGTGATTCTAGCTTTCATAGTGAAGTCATTCACTGGTGGAATGACTGTCCCTCTGGGGACAGGATTCCCAGAAAAAAAAAAGAAATTAAAAAATGACAGTGCCTGGTGTTGTTGACCACCCCGACCTCTGTTAAAGTGGATGATGGAGTAACTGCCTGGGTTCATGTAACTTACGTCAGACCAGCACCTGCACCTGACGCCAACTGGATAGCAGCCAGACACCTGAACAACCCCCTCAGGCTCAAGATCACCCACCCTTCTGCAAGGCCAGAGAAACCATTAGATGGCTATGGTGTATCTTCCTTTCCACGCTGAGCCTCAGCACCCCCCACAGCCCTAACAAAGTAACTTAGCAAGTACTCTCAGCCACTGGGGATGTAGCTTGGTCCACTACAGTGGAACACCCACCTTATACTTGGTGGCTGGACCTTGTCTTTTATCTCTGTAAGTTATCGGCAGGCCTTGACTTCTGGGATATCCCTACCCTAGAGACACAGGGGATGGGATTACCTGAATGTGGGGGATGAGGGACTTGCAAATCTAAACTGTGTTCCAGAAGCGGCCTTGGAGGGTGGGGCTTAGGGTGCAGACACCCAAAGTTGAGGAGTGTCTTGCCAGAAACCCCCATATATGTGTGCCCCTGAGATGGGAGAAGCCGGCAGCAGGCCCATCAGTGTGTGGGGGCAACCACTTTTTCTGTGCTACGGGGGGGGGGGAGGGGGGGCGGGGGCGGGGAGAACATTGGGAAGCACATACTGGAGACCCTTGTGGAGGAGGCGGGTAGTTAAGGATTCAGCGGCCAAGGTGAGAGAAGGGCTAGCCAAGCAGGAAGAGAGAAAGAGAGCAGAGTCAGGGCTGGTTCGAGTCTTGGTTTAACTCCTCCCCTTGGTTAATCACCCTCATATCCACCTTGTTAGGACCCCTAATTGTTCTCCTGCAATTGTTGACCTTTGGGCCCTGCATACTGAACAAACTTATAGCCTTTATAAAAGAGAGAAGAGAAGCAGTGCAGCTCATGGTCCTGCGCGGACCATATGAGACCCCAAGTACAGGACCTGGAGAATATGAGGTAGTTACCAGAGACCCCCGAGTGTAGCCAGAATTAGAGTTTGTACAAGAAAAAGGCGGGGATGAAGGGCCCTAGGGGCTTTCGCCATCCTTACACCCGCCCCCCTCAGGTCAGGACTAGGACAAGTTCCAGTCGCCACTGGCAGGATCATTCTTGAGTAAACAATTCTCAGGATGTGCCGACCGACAGTCACCTGACCCTCTGGAAAGTCCCAGGTGGAGTTCAAATGCATGTCATGCTTGCTAGCCAATAGATTTAAAGGTCAATATGCTTAGCCAACAAGTTTGAACTGAAACCTTGCTGATGTAACCTGTGCCCCTAAAAAGTATAAAAACTGCTTGTAATTCCATTGGGGTCTCCTTCTCGTCACTCACCTAGAGGGACTGATTGAGGGTTGACACCGACGTGCTGGAAAATAAACATCTTGCTTTTGTATGGGGTGTGGGGGGAAGATGACAGTGCCACGGCCGGAGACCCATCACCCTTCACTACAGCATTTTAACTCACTAAACAGTGCCTGACAAAAAGGAGATCAATAAATACAAACTTCATTTGTTGGATATAATCAGTTACCATTTACTAAGATTGATCCTTCAAGAAACTGTGGATTGTATCCTGGGTATTCTGTACTTTTTTGGCTAATATCCACTTATTAGTGAGTACATACCATGCATGTCTTTTTGGGTCTGAGTTACCTCACTTAGAATGATATTTTCTAGTTCCATCCATTTGCCTGCAAAACTCATGTTGTTCTCATTCTTAATAGCTGAATAGTATTCCATTGTGTAAATGAACCACATTTTTTCCCATTCTTCTGTTGCGGGACATCTAGGGTGTTTCCAGCTTCTGGCTATTACAAATAAGGCCACTTTAAACATGGTGGAACACTTTCCCCTGTGGCATGGTGTTTGGGAAAATGCCCAAGAGTAGTATAGCTGGGTCTTCAGGTAGATCTATTTCCAATTTTCTGAGGAACCTCCAGAATGATTTCCAGAGAGGTTGTACCAGAACTCAAGAAGGTTAACAAGCTGAAGGGCCTAAGTGAGGATGCCTCAATCCCACTTGGGAGGAAGAAGAAAGCAATCACGGGTGGGGGGTGGGGAGGAGGGAGGGATCTGGGTGGAAAGGGGGCAGGGAGGGAAGGATGGGAATATGATTAGGTATTGGGGGAGGGTGGGTATAGGACTAGCCTTTTCTAGAAAAGTAGCACAAGTTCATCATTTTTAAGTTACTGTGCACCATTAGGGTGTTTCTAGTATTTGGTTGTTTGAAATGAGGCTTCTGAGAATATCCTTGTTCTTATGTTGTAGATGCACAAAGATTTTTGGGGGATTTTGTTAATGTTGAATATATCCAGATCTCCTCTCCCCCTCCTTATTTATATATTCCATCTGCATATAGAACTACATTCATCTACCAGTCCATCCATCCGTCCCCATCCATCCATCCATCCATCCATCCATCCACCCATCTATCTTTTCCTATCAGTAGAATAATATATACTATTGACATATATTCATGGAAGCAGGAACCTGTACTTTCCTCTTAGCAGCTTAATTTTCTTTCTCTATTTCTGGTCATACTTTACATTACAAGGTCTAGGTTTTTGTAGGAAAGCACATCATACTTTTATTTTAAGCAAAATGCCATGCGTGCTAAGGTGTGCACACTTATATCATTTAAGCATCTATATTTTATTATTACTTCTTGATGGTGAAACCTTTTGAAAGCTCTAATCTAGCATTGTGTTGTGCTGTTAGTTCTGAAGTTTCCTGCTCTGCTGTAGCAGCAGCAGGAAGCTCCCATCTAATGGTGACACTGCACCGACCACTGCTTCCCGACTCTTACTTTTTCCCCACTCTCTCCCACTTCTGGTAACCGTATTGTCTCCTCAGTGCCTCTTGAACCTGGATATCCCTTTCTCTTTGAGGCAAGGTCTTATTCATATAGATCAGGTTTGCCATGATGTAGCAAAAGCTGGCCTTGAACTCATGATTCTCCTGCCTCTACCTCCTAAGTCCTGGGATTTCAGGCATTCACCATTATGAATTAAATTCGCCATTAAACAGAAACATCAGACTGCATGTTGCCAGCTCAATACATGGGCTGATAAGTGGTCTGATAAAAATTTTTCTAGTATTTAGAAATCTTATAGAAAACAGAAAAGCTTCCAATCTGCAAAAATACTTTGAAGAGAAAAAGAATCACTGATTTGATCGACAGGACTTACCAAGAAGCCAGGACTCAGAATCCAAAGAGCAAGAGTCAGGGGTAATGTGTTTATCCTTTCTTATTATACCCTAAAACTGGTGGTAAGGTTGTCTCTCATGCTCACATGGATCTCACATGGTTCTCACATGGCTATCTCACAGGCTCACATAGGTCTCCCATGGTTATCTTTCATGCTTATATGGGTCTTCCATGGTTATATATCATGCTCACATGAATCTCCCATGCTTATCTCTCAGGCTCACATGGATCTCCCCTGGTTATCTCACAGGCTCACATGGGTCTCACATGGTTATCTCATAGGCTCACATGAATGTCACATAATTTTCTCTCATAGTCACCAAGGACTCACCTTGGTGAGTTTCTGCGGGAGGGAAAGGGGCTGCCCCAGCTTGGGTGTGAGGGGGAGAGAAATGCAGCTGCTGCTTCTTTCTTCTCCTCCTCAGCATCCTGGCCATAGGACCAGCAAGGAGTTAAGTAAATAGCCTTATACCACCCTAAAAACTTCTTCTGAGGGTAAGAGACTGCTGGCTTAGGTGATTAACACCTGCAGCCTAACAGCAGAGGACTAGGCAATGTGGCCTTTGTTCTATTTCAGCAGGAACTGCTGGGCTGTACTTGTGGCTGGGTTGCAGGAAGAAAAGACACTTAGAAAAGTTGCTATAGAGTCTATTAAGTGTAAAAAGTATTCTATGAAAGCTATCTGAGGGGAAACGTGGAAAGGTCCTGAGTGGGGAAGAAGAAAAGATTCTAACAAAGTAAAAATTCTAAGGGAGAAAAATTCTAAGGGAGAAAAATTCTAAGCAGGGGGAAAAGGAAAAGGAAAAGACGAAGGGCTCCTAACTGACTTCATTCTAACTAACTCTATTCTAACTCTATCTCACTAACTAATTGACTTCTTTGTCTTTGTTTTCAGTATTTATACACCATTCAGAGTACATGGTCACATGTTACAAAGTTCATCACAAGTTCACACCAAAATTCAAATCATAAATTGAAATATAAGTTTACAACACAGAATGTTTACATGAATATCCATTAGGAGTAATTATCTAGCAAGACATCCATCACCTGTCTAGCTCCACAGGTTCACAGAAAGTTTGAAACTATAACTTAAGAAATTAGTGAAGTTTTGTATAGATAAACCCAGGCAATATTTTTTCTTCTGTCCTGGTATCTATTATAAATCATGGATTTCCTCTAGTGACCTAGGTTAATTGTTTTACAACCTCTTGGACTGTGTTATGAGCAGGAGAAGGTCCAGTTACTATCTCTCTTGGTGCAATTAACTGATAACATTCGGGAGACTGGTAGAGTTCTCATTGCAGTTTGACTATGCCTGAGGGACTTAATAGCAGTCCCAATATAAAAGAGCTTAGTAATCACTGATATAATTTTAGGAATTCTTATAGGATCATCATTAAGACTTAAGAAGTCATCTATTTGCCTATATAGTATCACTACAAGACAGTACATCTTCGTGGATCTGCAGAGATCTTCTACGAAGGGGTGTGCTATTGCTTAGTTATAGTTGCATATGTCTAATAATAATAATAATGGGAAAAGCATATTAATAGCAGGAATCTTTCCTAAAATCACATCCACCACAGCCTTGCTAATGGGACACACTCTTCACAGATTATATATATAATAATCCGAGGCAAGCATTTCAGGATGATCATCTGCCAATTATTAGCTTGTCCCATTATGGCTCCTGACAAGTATCAAGCTCAAGTAGCTGTAGTTTACATTTTTATATGTAATCTTCAAATATTATGCATAATGATAATAATAAAATGTTCAGGAGTTTTGCATAAAGAAATGACTCAAACTGTATACACACATATACATACATACATATATAATATATGGACTGAGAAGATTGTATTTATAAATTTAGAAATCATCCCCTTTCACTGTGTATGTAAAACAACTGAAGAAAAAAGGCCATTGATTTGAGAGCAATGTGGAGGTACGTGGGATAGGCTGGAGGGAAGAAAGGGAAGTGGGAATGATTTAGTTATACTAATTACGAAGATAAAAAAAAACCTTCTAAAAATAAAGCTACCACATAAGTAGGTACTTATATTGTTTCTTTAAATAGTGTGTTAAAGATTTTGGTAAATTTATGGTTGGGACACTTTGTTTCATTCTCACTGATATACAAACTTCATTTTCTGAAACTGTTGGTTTCTTGACTTTGAAGAAGCTTTTCTGACCCCATAGGAGTTTAATGTGTTCAGATGAGATCTGGCTGGAAAAGCTCGCCCCAGCTGTAAAGTCTCTTCTTGTTTTCTGTACCTTTATCTCTAAATGGGGCACTGCCCACCAGTCCTTTCCACTCTGTACCAGTCTAAGCTTCTCATACATTGTTTCTTTCCTTGCTTCAGATACAATATAGTACAGTATAATAATTAGATTGCCTACTGACATTTATGTAAGGAAACAGAAAAAGCTGCACAGGGAATGTCTTAAAATCATTTTTGAATTGTGATTTTCATGTCAGGTCTGTAAGTTACACAGAGTTCCTGCTCAATAGGACCATAGGCAACTACACCTACTCAATCTGAGCAAAAGTATGTTCTAAAATAGAGCATGCAACATGCTTAATTCATGACTCTAGTGTAGAATTTCAGAGAAGGCCAGTGTGTGCTGAGACTGGGGAAGACTCCTCAGAGAGACCCGCTACTTGAATTGGATTGTCAAGTCTAGGTTGGCATGGCATGAAAGGAGAACTATCTTTCACCCCAGCCCACTCTGTCCTGTGGGAATGAGGCAAGGATTCACCACTTACATGCTTATAAATAAAAGAGAAGCTGACATCTCTCTTATGGATCTACTGAAAGAAGTAAATCAGCCCACACTCGGAGCACTTTGAAAGCCAAAAACTAGCTTCCAAGTGCAGGTGTGACCTTTGTGCAGGGGTCATCCTCACAGGCGTCCCACTTCTCAGATGCAGGAGACCAACGTTGCTGGCCTTTGCTACGGCAGGCCCTGTGAAGTTTAGAAATTTAGAAATTTAGAAATTTCTAAAGCAAGGCCCCATGGCAAGGGGAGCAGGGTCTAAAAACAGGAGTGTTGTATAAACTTATCCTTCCCCATGGCAGCTGGAAACAGTTACTGTCCAGCCCAAGGGCAGCCTCAACTGTGTTCTGCCCTCTGTGATTTTCTCTTTCCCAGAACTGTCAGATCACTAAGGGTAGTTCCTTTTTAAATTTGATTTTACTTTTTTTTTTTTCTGGGGAGGCATATCTTTTAGAAATTCTTTGTGATCTGAGAAGAAAGTGTACTTTCTATCTTAGCTTTCCTTACAAAGGTTAAAAACGGTGTTTCTTTTCCAAATCCTTTTCCTGAGGGTGAAGGAGTCTATTTTTTGTTTGTTGTCAAAACAAACAAAACAAAATAAAAAATAAAAACAAAAAACAGTATAGTGTTGAATGACTTATACCACACATAAAATAGTCCGAGTTAAAATAGAACCCCAAAACTAAAATCTTCAGTACTTTCTTTATGGGGTTGTGGACGTGTCTTTTCAAGTATAGGTCAGATGAGGATGGAGATAGTCACCAACCGGTTGCTGTCTCATGGCTTTCTTAAGATGGCCAACGACTCTCAGAAGATTGCTTTCTAGATGTTGTGCCAGGTCTCAGCATTCACCCAGCACTGACAGGAGAGCGACTGTTGGTAAGGAAAGCTACTGGGTAACTGATACTCTTTATTCACACAAAGAAATGACAGTCATGGTCAGGCAGCAGTTATTTTTCTGTCTATTCATTACTGAGTCCCATTTTATCAGTGACTTTTGTGTCATGAGATTAGGCCACGTAATTTTTTTTTTTTTTGGATCATTGGGTTCCAATTGCCATTAATACCAAGACACTGAATTGTGTTTCATAACTATATCTATAATGTTTAATTTATTTTACAGTAGCCAGTGACTCTTGTAAATATTTGCTAAGTCTTTCAAAGATGGATCAGGTAGTCCCATAAGTCTTGGAAAGTAAATACAAGAAATACGTTGGCAGGATGTTTAGGAGACACAGCTAACCTGAAATTCCTACCGTTCTAGTATCTTTTAGCTTTGTATCTAATTCTGGCCAATGCAACACGAACAGAAAAAAATGCTACTTGTATGCTCGATTGCTGTTCTGTGCCTCTTCATCCTATTTATTATCTTTATAAAGGAAAGACATTAAGGTCAGACAGTGCCCAGTTTAAGGAAAGAGTGAAAGCAGAATGGCGGGTGTTGGGTTTTTCTTCTTTTCTTCCTAAAATGTCATACTCTCATTGAGACAGCCTCACAGAATATTCCCAACATTACAGTTTTCCTTTTTTTTTGCATACCTTTATTTATATATATATGTGTGTGTGTGTGTGTGTGTGTGTGTGTGTGTATGTATGTATGTAACAGGAATGGCAGTCGGGCCACCTCTATGTAAATGCTGGGGGCTGTGCAGCTGTAAAAGCATCTCCTGCAGGAGGACCTAATTGAGGATTGCCTGAGAGGCCATTGCTGATGCAGACAATGCCAGCCAAGGAAGAACTGCTGTTTAGAAGAGATGCTTTCCTGGAACCAGTGGGGCACTGGTGGAGGGTATTAAAGCAGCTTGCAGCATGAGTTTGCTGTGGAGTTTCTCACCTGCTCCCTGAGTCTGTGTCATTGACTCTGGGCCACCTCACCTCCAATCCCCAAAAGCAGGTAGGGTCAGGAGGCAGGTAGTCCAGGGCATAGGTAACATGTGTGTGTGTGTGTGGCCTATTTTGCAGCCTAATTAAGATGCAGCCTTCATCATACCCTAAATTCCTGTGTGAATTTAAGACTAGTCACATTAACTGTGTTCCATTTGGTTTAAGTACTTATCAATATGTAGGAAAATTTATTTTACTCCTATAGGTACAGGCTAATAATCTTTCATATTTTCTCTTTATTTTTAGTTCATATACAAATAAGGTGTACTACTATTCTTTATTCACTGTCACCCACCAGTTGCCTTCACTGGTCACGGGTCACGTCTTCTTCAGTGAATCTACTTGTTAACTCCAAATCAGTGACTGTTTACTTTCTGGTTTCCTTCCTTTTTAAAATGATTTTTTGAGATAACTTAAGTAGTGCAGGCTGGTCTTGAACTCATCCTGTAGCCAAAAGCAAGATTTGAGGTCCTACCATTCCTGCTTCCATTTTAAAAGTGCTAGATTTATAGATTTGTTCAATATTCCTGTTTTTTCCTATTGTCTTCAATCACATGCATAAATATTTGTCTTTCTGAGCCTAGCTTACTTTGTTGAACATGATGGTCTCCAAGTTCATTGATCATTTTCTTATAAATGACAAAGGTCTTTACAGTTCAACAGATGTCTATCATGCATACATTCCGTGTTGGGGGTCGACTTTTAGCAGAAAGAACCGCACTAGTCCCACGTTTGGGTGCCAAAAAATGTCGAGGCCTGAGCAAAATGTTGAGGCCCGGGCTGCCCCAAGTTTGGCGGCCACTGTATCCCGGCCCAAGCTGCCGCTCTGGTCCACAGGTCGGGGTTCAGCAAGACAGAGAGTGAGGGCGGTTGCAAGGAATGGAGACCAGACAGAGTGTGTTTCAATCCCGTTTATTCTTCAGTCTCTCTTCCTCTAAGTGTCTCCCTAATGTCTTAAGTTCCTAGTTCCTAGTGCCTCCAAGTTCCAAGTTACTTCTTCCAAGTTCTCTCCCAAGTGCCTGCTACCTGTCTCCTCTCTGCGGTGTCTGATTCTCTCTAGAGCCAAGTGTCTTCTACCTAATGTCAAGTAATCTGTTACTCTCTCTGTCTGCCTCTATCCTTTTATATGTCTCACTTCTAAGCCATGCCTTTTGGTCACACCTTTAATCATGCCCTTAGGTCTTGTTTCTAAATCTGATCTCTACACTTCTAAGTCACACTCTTAAGTTACACACCTTTAATCTCACACACATTTAATCTCATGCACCCAAGGTATTTAAACTAAGATTATCAGAGTGTGCTCAGCTGTTGTAGGCTATTGTAATCCAAGTCTCATGTCAGGGTATATGGCTCAAGATGGCTGCAAAGCTGATAGCCGCTTTCTGCTAAAAGTCGGCCCCCAACAGGTCCCCCTTTTTAATTTTTTTTTCAAAAGGGAAGGCTGGGAAAACTTACAGAAACCGTGCCTGTCCTAGGTTGGAGCAAAGAACCCCAGCCTCCCTTTCCCATCCTTGGATACTCAACAGCCATTGGTTGAGCTCCTGTCTTAGGATGGTGAGGCCTCCCTTCTTTTAGGGGCAAGGGTCTCTGTATGCTCTCTTACCCGTCTTTGACTATCCGGCTTAGCGCATAAGTTAGGGGATATACCTCATTAGTCTTGATGACAGAGGTTTTACAATTCCTTATTTCCAGCCTGTAATAATGGACCTGTATGGGTTTGTTGCCATACAAAAGCCATCAGTTTGTTGAACCGCATGGACCCAACAGACAAGAGACTTAACAACGCCTGAATAGTTAGTATGACAGCAACACTCTTTTTAAGGGCAACACATAACTCTCTCTATCAGAGGAGTAAAAAGTGTAAGCCTCTTCTATTGTGTTTATAAATGTCTTATATCAGAATCTAAATCTATAGAAATACAAAACTGATCATAGCTTTGATCTAAAGGAGACAAGTAAGGAAATCCCTGTTCCTGCTCTAGTCAATCTCAACCCCCCCCCCAAAAAAAAAAAAAACAACTATAGTAACTGTGGTAGTGGGTTTTCTCCTGGGTCTAAACAATCTAAATTCCCACTAAATCTAAAACAGTCTAGTTCCCCACTAAATCATAAGTCAGGGAATCAAGAGTCCAATAGAGCCACCCTGGAGATATGGGTGGTGATGTCTTCTTCAGCACTGATAACTTCTCAGGTCAGGTTTACTCGTTGATCTGTTCCAGTTTGAAGGCAATTGTTAAACATCTTCATGTTTCCTGTGAAGAAAAAATACACTTCTCAGGGGGTTTCTCCTCCCTGGATTTGTTATTGTTGTCTATTTGTTTAATCAGTCTCTCTGGCAGCCAACGTGCAGCATCTGCAGTTTGGGAATATATGCAAACAGAACCTCTTCCCCAGATAAGCACTGGATCTGGCCCATTCCAGGTTCCAGTTAATGGGTCTTTCCAGAGGACTGTTGCAAAATTCTTTTTGGTATCAGGATGCCAGAATCTATCTGCAGCAGATTTTCCTTCAGAATCCAAATTTAAAAAATTTAAAATGAAGAGTGCATAATGAAGGATATTTCTGGGGGATCCCTTGGTAGGGTATCATTCCCCCTTTTAAATTTTTTCAAATTGACATTTAATGGTTTGATGTGCCCTTTCTACCATACCTTGGCCCTGTGGATTATATGGAATAACTGTTTTATGTAGAATTCTCAAGCTTTCACAAAATTGGTGGAAACTGGAGCTTGTATAACCTGGGCCATTGTCAGTTTTTATCTGTTTAGGCACACCCAATACATCGATTGTAGCAAGCATATGAGCGATCACATGCTTGCTTGCTTCTCCAGTTTGTAATGTTGCATAAATGAAACCACTGTATGTGTCTACACATACATGTATATATTTTTGCTTGCCAAATTCATTATAATGAGTAACATCCATTTGCCAGATACTGTTTGGTATCAGTCCCTTTGGATTTACACCCAAAGGAGGAACTGGTAAAAGTTTAACACATGATTGACATTGTTTAACAATTTGTCTAGCTTGTTCTCTGGTAATTTTAAACATACCTTTTAAAGTTTTAGAATTAAGGTGGTGTAACTCATGAGCCTTTATGGCCTGATCCAAATTAGATTGCTGATCTGATAAAGTCACTGCAGCTATACGAGTAGCTAGGTCTGCCTTGGTATTTCCTTCAGAGAGAGGACCTGGTAGCCCAGTGTGGACTCTCAGGTGTCCTATAAAGAATTTACACTTTCTCCTCAAAATTAATTGTTGGCATGTAAAAACAAATCAGCTGCTTCTGAGGAATGCTTTATTTGTGCAGCAGTTTCTAGCAGAGGGATAGACTGAGCTATATATGAGCTATCTGTATAAATATTAATAGTTTGATTTGGAAATGCTTGAAACACCGCAATAACAGCATGTAATTCAACCAATTGAGCTGGCACAGATGATGTAGCAAAAGAGATTACTTGATCCTTAAAGGCATAAGCAACTGTTCCTGATGAGGAACCATCAGTGAAAACTAGCAATGCTTCTTTGATAGGTTCATGTGCAGTACGAGATGGAAAAACAAATTCATGATGATTACAAAACTGAACCAATTTATCTGGTGGATAATGATTATCTATCTGACCAGCAAATGAGGCACATGCAATAGGCCAGACTTCAGAATTCTGCATAAGCCAATCAACCTGATGCCTTGTATAGGGTTGTGCTATGATATCAGGATCTTTTCCAAAATATTTTTGACTGTTATCTCTGCCTAACATAATCATATCTGCTACAGCTGCAGATATGATTAAGTATGGATTAAGAACCTTCTTGGGGGATGAGGGAAGATGAACCCATAATATGGGTGCAGTTTGCCAAAAAACTGCAGTAGGAGTTAGTTTAGTGTTAGAAATAAGAAAATATAAAGGCTTAGAATAATTAATATGAGTTACAAATTGAGATGAAATAGCATTCTCTACCTTCTGTAAGGCTTTTCTACCCTCCTCTGTTAGAGCCCTGTCAGACTTCGGGTCAGGATCTCCCTTGAGAATATCAAACAGAGGCTTCAGTTCTCCTGTTGTAAGTTTCAAATATGGTCATAGCCAATTAATATTTCCAAATAGTTTTTGAAAATCATTAAGTGTCTTAAGGGAATCAGTCCTCAGTGTGGCTTTACTATTAATAATAGGTGGACCATTAATCTGAAATCCTAAATAGGTATATGGATCTTGTAATTGAACCTTTTCTGGTGCTATTTGTAACCCTGCAGTCTATAAAGCACTGGAGTACCTGTTTCCCATCTTTTCCAGCTATCAAAATATCATCCATGAAACGAATCATGTAGATTTGCTTCCACATAGTTCTAACACCCTCTATTGCAGAAGCCACAAACTTTTGGCACAAGGTAGGACTGTTAGCCATACCCTGAGGCAAGACCTTCCATTGATATCTTTTCATAGGTTCCCTAAAGTTTATAGAGGGAACACTGAAAGCAAAACGTTTTCTATCATTAGGATGCAAGGGGATGGTAAAAAAAAACAGTCTTTTAAATCTATAACTATTTTATAATAACCTAAAGGTATGGCCACCCTCGGGGCAGCCCAGGCTGTAAGGCTCCCATTTTAATCACGGTTTTGTTAACAGCCCTCAAGTCTTGCAACAATCTCCACTTTCCTGACTTTTTCCTAATGACAAATATTGGGGTGTTCCAGGGAGAGTTACTCTCTTCTAAATGTCCTGCCTGTAATTGCTCCTGCACTAGCAACTGGGCAGCTTGTAATTTTTCAGCGGTTAGGGACCACTGATCCACCCAGATGGGCGAGTCCCCTTTCTAGGTGATGGGATCTGCACAACGTCCTAGGGGTGCAGCTGAATCAGTAGCCCCCATCAAAAATACCCCAAACCTCTTCTTTCATTGTTACCATAAACTTCAGTAGGATGAATAATTCCATCTTCACCTTTTCCTAATCCTTTGCTTGGGGAAAGCTCAGAGTTTACCATTTGAGCCATGATTACTTCATTAGGCTGCACATAATCAATCCCAACTGGGATAACAGATCTCTGCCCCAGAGATTAATGGGAAGGCCTGAGATGACATAGGGTTGTATATTTCCTGTATTTCCTTCTTTATCTTTCCACGTCAGCACCTTAGAGCTTTGTAGTGGGTTTTGACTTTGGCCAATACCCCTTAAATTGGTTAAGGTTGGGGTAAGAGGCCAGGTGGCAGGCCAATCACTTTGTTTTAGGATAGTCACATCAGCTCTTGTGTCAAGCAAGCCTTAGAATGCCTTTCCATCTAGCCAAATTGTCATCATAGGTTTTTGTTTAACTATAGGCTGTACCCAGTATGCATCAGAGGAACCAAAACCTTGATCCCCTCTTTTAGGATGTTTATATTTGTGATTAGTAGGGTACAATGGAAGTAACAATAGTTGAGCTATCCTCTTTCCTGTAGGAATGGTGACTATATCCTGAATTGCCTGTGCCATTACCTTAATCTCACCCTGATAATCATTATCTATAACTCCAGGAAAAATTTGTAGTCCCTGCATAGTAGCACTGCTTCTTCCCACTATCAGCCCAAACACATTTGGATAGAGTGGTCCACACACTCCAGTGGGTAAGGCCTGAGGTCCCATTTCTGGGGTTATTTCTGTGTGGGTGGCAGAACTGAGGCCCAGTCCTGCACTTCCTGGTGTTGCTCAACTAAGTTCAGAAAGGGATTGGTGTTTGCTGGTAGGACACTGACTGCTTCATAAGCCTGTTTTGGCTTGCTTCTGTTTGGGGCCTGGAGATGGCCCCTGTTCCCATTTCCCTGATTATGGGAAAGGGTGTTACCTTGTGCATCTTGTTTAGACCTACAATCACTAGCCCAATGCCTTCCACGTTTGCAAATTGGGCAGAGCCCAGGCTGTTTTCTGGGCTGTCTCTGGCTTAACTCATTTTCTACCTTGCAATCTCTTGCAAAGTGTCCAGGCTTGCCACATTTAAAACAGGCCTTTTTGTTTCTACTAGCCAAAAAATCTCTTACTGATTGTCCTTGCATGGCAGCCGCCATAGCTAAGCCCTATTGGTAAGAGGGACCTATGTCAGAACAAAGTCTGATATACCCTGTAAGATCTGTCTTATTCCTATAAATTCTAATGGCTGCTTGGCAGGCAGGATTAGCATTTTCATATGCAAGTTGTTTTACATAATCCACACCTGCCTCTGCATTACCAAAAATCCTTCCTGCTGTTGTCATTAATCGATGAACAAAGTCAGAAAATTGTTCATCAGGCCCTTGCCTGACTGTTGTTAAAGATGCACCAGGGTCTCCCTTTATCAGAAGTTTATGCCAAGCCTTCATGGCTGCATTTTGAATTTGAGCAAATAAACCTGGGTCATATTGCATCTGGTTATCACTAGAAGCAAATTGCCCTTCTCCTACTAAGGCATCAAAGGACCAACCATTGCCTGCCTGAATGTTTCTCCTAGCTGTCTCTTTACAATTCTCATGATACTCTGATTTCCAAATAAGATAGTCTCCACCACTAAGAACTGCTCTCACTTATGTATTCCAATCACTAGGAGTCAGCCACTCCTCTGCAATTCATTTCTTTTTTTTCTCACAAATGCTTATGATTTATGGTTACATAATAAAGATCTTTGCTTGTTAATGAGTGTTTCACATAAACACTTCTGAGAAGCACATAAGCCAGAAATGTCGACTATGGAAATTCACAGATCATTACAAATCCATGTAATGTTTGGTATTTACACGCACAATCACAATCATTACCATGTACATAAGAATTATAATTATACAAAACCACACATTTTGAAAAATTTTAAATTGAAACATGATAAGAAAACAATATTAGAATATTATAATTATGTTTAGTTGCTACATTCATTTCTTTATCTAGTTGTGATGGTCATCTAGTCCTGTTTGACATCCTCTAGTATATTCTTTTATTTATCTTCTCAGTGCTTTCCTTTTTTTTAAAAACATCTTTATAGCCATTATGACTATGAACTTATCTAGTAGCAAAACATGCTGAAAGTTTTTTCAAAACATTAGCCAATTTCAATAGTTTGCTTGAAAAACATTTAGTTTATTTTTCCATTTATTGATTGGATTTTTTGTGCTTATTAGAGGTTCTTTCTCTATTATGGATTTCAATTCTATGCCATAATGGAAATCAGGCAGACATTTTCTTGCATTCTATAGGCTGCCACTTCACTCTGTTAATTCTTTTCTTTGCTATAGACAACCTTTTAATTTTATGGAATTCCACTTTTCATTTATTGTGATTGCTTTCTGGGCTACCAGGGTCTGATTCTGAAGTCATCTTTTTTTTTTTTTTCAAATATATTACCTAAGGTTCTTTTATCAAAATGATAAAATCTAAAACCTATAAAGTTAATTTTAACTGACACAATCCATAACAACAACAAAAGAAGCATAAGTTCTAAATCAAGTGAAAAATAGGAAGGTGAGTGCATAATAATGCCTGGTTGTATTTCATTGCTTTTTATGGCTCCATAAATAATTGATATTGACATGAAATAATCAGAATCAGTGAATAAGAATAAGATTTAGCTGTCATTCGAATAATTACTGTTACTGAACATGATGGTTTTTATGTTTCAAGATATCTTTGCATGAGGTAAGTCTGTGCAAAAGGGATAGTTATGAAATACATACTGAAAATGAAACCCAATCACACTATTCAAAACTTGAATTTTTATGGGGAGGTTCTTGGGTTTCTCTCCAATCTCATTCATAAGGGATGCTGCTGTTAGCCTCTGCTTGAGCATAGAGTGTTAAATATGTATATAAATGCCAGAAGTACAGCCAAAAATGTTAAAAGAAGTGACGTAATAAAAGAGAGGGGAAAGGAGGGATGCAGCTGTTTCCATGTATAACCACCTATGGTGCCTTTGCCAAGTTTATAGTAATGAATTATTGCTTTCTGGGCTACTGGGGTCTGATTCTGAATATATATATATATCATGGTACTGTGTGGGCTGGTTGGTAGGATCCAATTAGAACCTCTTCATGGCTATGTGGACATTTTTGCTGGTATGAGGTGTATAGCATTGTTTTTCAATGTGAGCATAGTTGAGACTTGAGGGCTGACACACATTCTGAATACAAAATTCTATTTTGTCTAGGTGTCCATTTTCAGTTTCAAGCCATGTACTTTAGCTGCCAACATGCTGATGTTGTTAAAGACAAAGTTTAACACGATGAACAGGAATAAAAGTGTTCTCAGGACAAAAAGGGCTAGCATGATCAAGCTATATATGCCATTCTAGGCCGGCAAACCAAGGACAAGTAGGATTCTGCACAGAGCCTTACCAACCATGCCATTTCAGATGCCTAAGTGATGGCATCTGAAATGCAAATAAATAAAATATCCGATAAAAAAATATAATGAGGCACAAAAAAGAGAAACAAATTTTGATAATGCATATTCCATGATGGGTAAGGAAGGCATTCTTGTCAGAATGACCTAAGACAGGCTTAGTTTTGTTTATAAAATAAAAAAGGGGGAGAGGTGGGGAGAGCTTTGGGGGCTACTTGGCAAGAATCTGACATGACAAGAAAGTAGGGTACAGGCAGGCATCTGACATTAGGCTAGAATAGAGAAGTAATTTCAGGCAGGAATCTAAATTTTAGGCTAGAACAAAGAAGTAATTTTAGGCAGGAATCTAAATTTTAGGCTAGAACAAGGAAGTAGGCTTCAGATATGAAAATGTCTGAAGGGCTAGGACAGGGAAGTAGGACAGATATTTTGGTCTCCTTATAAGCCCTTAGAAATAGTGATCACTGGAGTGATCACGGGCCTTTGATTATTGCCTTGCTTGTTCCTTGACTATTTGCATCTATTTTATTGCTAGTCTCTCAACCTAGAACTGACCTTAATACATGCATGCAATTAAAATGGTATAAAAGCAAAAAGGAGGAGGGGGAATGGGATAAGGGTTTTCTAGGGAGGGGCAGTGGGGAAAGGGGATGGCATCTGAAATGCAAATAAATAAAATAAGGCACAAAAAAGAGAAACAAATAAAATCAAAACACACAGAACTAAGGAATTAAAAAAAAAAACCCACCAAAAACCCAAAATTCTATTTTGAAGTATTAGATTCTTTTAGGAAAATATTCAAGCAATGCACAAGGTATAGTCTTTTTTTTTTTTTTGATATTTTATTTAAACAAAATTTCCTGAATTAGTGGGAGAGGTTGCCCTCCCAAAGAAAGAGTACACCAGATTATTGTCCAGTGCCAGTTATTTTTGAAAACACACATACAAGTAACATTACATGGACCCAACAGTTTGGATTTGGAGATATATGCATATTTACAAATACATATATGTATTCAACAACAATTGATTACAAAAGAGGCCATGAATTCGAAGGAGAATAAGGAGGGGGATATGGGATGGTTTGGAGTCAAGAAAGGGAAAAAGGCGAAGAAACAAATGTAGTTAAAATACAAGCTCAAAAATGAAACCAATAAAACAAAAAGATGAATTTAGAAGCTCTAAGTATAGAGGCATTTATAGTAAGTATAGATGTTTCAGGAAGAGATGTTTATCCTTATGCATGTTTATTTCTATTATTACTTATTTGATTTAAGCAGTTCTCATGTAGCACTTACTTTGTATCAGGCTTTATTCTACATGGTTTACAGATACAAATCTATTTAATTCTTTAACTACACCTTCAGGTAGATGCCACTATTATCTTCATATAGATAAAGAAAGTGTGCTATAGAGAGATTAAGTTACCTTTAGGAAAAGGCAATTGTATATCAATATACATTATCTATCTATTCATGTTTATACTTTTTTTTTTTTTTTTAAATAAGGCCTCTTTTTCTATTACCCTGCCTGCTCTGAAACTTTGCAGACAAGTCTGGCCTCAAATTCACAGAGATCTCCTGCTTCTGCATCTTGAGTTCTGGGATTAAAAGTGTGCTACCAAGCCTAGGAACCCCAATCCTCACTTTAATTGAGATATTAGAGGAGCAACAAGAGAGTGAGTAGAGTGACAGGAATAGGGAAGAGAAGGAACACATGAAGCCCCGGAGCAAGGAAGGAAAGGGAGGAGAAAGCAGAAGACTGAAATATGAGAAAAGTGCCGAGTTCACCCAAGGAAGGGAAGATCAGACACAAAGGACATAGAATAAGAAAGAAAGATGCCAGAAGAATGCAAGGTCAACACTGCCTTTATCTGAAGTTAGAAAACGCGGCTTTCTGCATTTGTGAATACTGGCCTATTGTGAGGGCCATTGGTAATTATTTCCTAACCCTGAAGAAGTGTCTGTTTAAGGACATTTTACTTCCCAGAGCTCCTCTGAGTCTGGTCCTTAATCTTGGGACTAAAAGGGGGTGGAGCCAGGTAAGTGGCTCCCTGAACTGCTCCTTACTGCTGCTGGGTGCTGAGAGCTGGCCATCTCTAGCTCACTGCTCATTGCTACCCTCCAGAACATCTATGTTTCCCAGTGATTGGTGAAGGTATCTGAAGGTTACCTTCTTATATTCATTTTCCCTCAAATTCTTTTTCCCATTTGACCTTTTGAGCTTGAAGAGTTTTATTTGTTCTGAACACAGGACAATGATGATTCTTTAGGCCAGTGGTTCTCAGCCTTCCTAATGCTGACACCCTTTAATACAGTTCCTCATGTGGTGACCCCTGACCATAAAAATATTTTTTGTTGCTATTTCTTAACTGTAATTTTGCTACTGTTGTGAATTGTAATGTAATCACTGTGTTTTCCAATGGTCTTAGGTGACCCCTGTGAAAGAGTCATTTGATCCACAAAGGGGTGGAGGAAGACCCACAGGTTAAAACCCTGGTTTAAGCATATCTGGGTTTATGGGAAGGACCAAGAAGGGGTCCCCAAAACAAAACAAAGTACAACACCCATAAATAAATAGATTTCGTCATTCCATTATAAGGAAATTATGTAGGTGTTTACTAAAATGCCATTCCTTTCAGTCCAGAGTTATTTGACATTCAGAGTTTTTAATTAAATGTTAACTTATTGAAAGGTGAACCTCACTGTGCTTTAAAACCTTTCCAAGGTTTACTTGGATGGCCAGGATTAGTCATGGGTTTTATTAAAGCCTACAACTTCTGAGCACAGCTGAATACTCTTCTTTTGATAGTCACAGAAATCAGCATTAGGGTCCCGGGAAAAGCTTGGTGGTTTTAGGTGTTAAATTGGAAACAGGTAATCTTGACAAGTAAATCTCACCCACCTTCTCAGTCTCCATAGTCTTTGTATTCACTATGGTCATGGTATCCCGGGGCCATGTAGGCTCAATCCCTAATTTAGTGAGAGTAAACTTCTTGATCCTTCTTTCTCACTTATAAAAGTAAAAGTAAATAAACACCAGTCTAGAGCCTTATATTCATGTATGCATATAATTAAATGATATGTTACCTTGAGCTATTATTAATTTTAAAATTATTCTCGCTTTGGCCCGGAAACCAGTGGCTCGAGCAGTCTCCCAGCTGATCTGCTCCCCTCTGGAAACTGAGTTTGGAGGCACCCTAGGGAGGGCACAGAGTAGAAGGTAGGAGAACCCGCCCACAGCCCTAGGCCTTAGAAGCACAACTGGCAGTAGAGAGCCCCCCAGAAGGCACCTGGCAGCCAGACCCTGCCCCTGCAGAGAACCACGCCCCTTCCGCCTCTGGCCCGGATACCAGCGGCTCGAGCAGTCTCCCAGCCGATCTGTTCCCCTCTGGAAACTGAGTCCAGAGGCACCCTAGGGAGTTCACAGGTCACAGACCGCAGAGCTGCAGAGGCACCCAAGAGAGGTCAAGGACCATAGAGCTGCAGGCATCCTAGTGAGGACACGGCCCGCAGAGCAGCAGAGCAGGGGACACCATATCCCAAAGCATCCTAGAGGAGCAACTACATTCAGAACAGCAAACACCTAGCTGGTCTACCACTATGGAGACTCCATATCCTGAAATATCCTAGAAGAGCCACTGAACCCAGAGCACCTGGAGATCAGGATCATAGAGTCATCCATACCCTGAGGAGTTCCGATACAATCAAGATAACTGGAAAGGCAGACTCCAGTCAGAACCAGTGAGTGCCAGTAGAACTAAAGCTAACCAAAGGGCAAAAGGCAAGCACAGGAATGTAAACAACAGAAACCAAAGTTACTTGGCATCACAAGAACCCAGTTCCCCCACCATAACAAGTCCTGAACACCAGAAAAGCAGGACCCAGAATTAAAATCACTTCTCATGTTGATGTTAGAGGACTTTAAGAAGGTCATAAATAACACTCTCAAAGAATTTGAGGAGAACACAGGTAAACAGGTAGAAGCCCTTAAAGAAATGCAAGAAAGCACAACCAAACAGATGAAGGAATTAAACAAAAACTGTCCAGGATCTAAAAATGGAAGTAGAAGCAATAAAGAAATCTCAAAAGGAGACTACTCTGGAGATAGAAAACCTAAGAAAAAGACCAGAGGTCATAGATGCAAGCATTACCAACAGAATACTAAAGATAGAAAAGAGAATCTCATGTGCAGAAGACACCATGGAAAACATTGACACAACTGTCAAAGAAAATGCAAAATGCAAAAAGCTCCTAACCCAACACATCCAGGAAATCCAGGACACAATGAGAAGACCAAACCTAAGGATAATAGGTATAGATGAGGGGGAAGACTCCCAACTTAAAGGGCCAGTAAATATCCTCAACAAAATTATAGAGGAAAACTTCCCTAACCTAAAGAAAGAGATATCCTTAAATATACAAGAAGCCTACAGAACCCCAAATAGACTAGACCAGAAAAGAAATACCTCTCATCACATAATAATCAAAACATCAAATATGCAAAACAAAGAAAAAATACTAAAAGCAGTAAGGGAAAAAGATAAAGTACCATATAAAGGCAGACCTATAAGAATTACACCAGACTTCTCACCAGAGACTATAAAAGCCAGAAGATCCTGGACTGATATCATACAGACCCCAAGAGAACACAAATGCCAGCCCAGACTACTTTACCCAGCAAAACTCTCAATCATTATTGATGGAGAAACCAAAATATTCCATGACAGATCCAAATTTACACAATATCTTACCACAAATCCAGCCCTTCAAAGGATAATTGGTGGGAAACTCTAACACAAGGAGGGAAACTACAACCTAGAAAAAGCAAGAAAGTAATCTTCTAAAAACCATAAAAGAAGGTAGCTACACAAACATATCTCCACTGCCAATAACAAAAATAACAGGAAACAACACTCATTTTTCCTTAACATCTCTTAATATCAATGGACTCAATTCTCCAATAAAAAGACATAGACTATCAGACTGGATATGTAAACAGGACCTAACATTTTGCTGCATTCAGGAAACGCACCTTTGTGAAAAGGACAGACACTACCTCAGAGTAAAAGGTTGGAAAACAATCTTCCAAGCAAATGGTCCCAAGAAACAAGCGGGAGTAACGATTCTAATATCAAATAAAATCGTTTTTCAACCAGAAGTAATCAAAAAAGATAAAGAAAGACACTTCATATTCATCAAAGGAAAAATGTACCAAGAGGAACTCGCAATTCTCAACATCTATACCCTAAATCCAAGGGTACCCACATACATAAAAGAAACTTTACTAAAGCTTAAAGCATACATTGCACCCTACACAATAATAGTGGGAGATTTCAACACCCCACTCAGCTATGGACAGATCATGGAAACAGAAACTAAATCAAGACACAATGAAACTAACAGAAGTTATGAACCAATTGGACTTAACTGACATCTATGGAACATTTCATCCTAAAACAAAAGAATATACCCTTTTCTCAGCACCTCATGGTACTTTCTCCAAAATAGACCATATAATTGGTCACAAAACAGGCCTCAACAGATACAAAAAGATTGAAATAATCCCTTGTACCTTATCAGACCACCATGGACTAAGACTCCTCTTTGACATGGACAAAAACAACGGAAAGCCCACATACACTTGGAAACTGAACAATGCTCTACTCAATGATAACTTGGTCAAGGAAGAAATAAAGAAATTAAAGACTTTTTAGAATTTAATGAAAATGAGGACACATCATATCAAAACTTCTGGGACTCCATGAAAGCAGTACTAAGAGGAAAACTCATAGCTCTAAGTGCCCACAAAAAAAAAAAAAAAAAAAAATGGAAAGAGCATACACTAACAACTTGACAGCACACCTGAAAGCCTTAGAACAAAAAGAAGCAAATATACCTAAGAGGAGTAGATGGCAGGAAATAATCAAACTCAGGGCTGAAATCAACCAAGTTGAAACAAAAAGAACTATACAAAATATCAACAAAACCAGGAGCTGGTTCTTTGAGAAAATCAACAAGATAGACAAACCCTTAGCCAGACTAACCAAAGGGTGCAGAGACAGTACTCAAATTAATAAAATCAGAACTGAAAAGGGAGACATAACAACAGAAACTGTGGAAATTAAAAAAATCGTCAGATCCTACTACAAAGGCCTATACTCAACAAAATTGGAAAATCTGGATGAAATGGACAATTTTCTAGATAGATGCCAGGTACCAAAATTAAACGAGGAGCAGATAAATCATCTAAACAGTCGCATAACCCCTAAAGAAATAGAAGCAGTCATTAAAAACCTCCCCAACAAAAAAAAGTCCGGGACCAGATGGTTTTAGTGCAGAATTCTATCAGACCTACAAGGAAGACCTAATACCAATTCTCTTCAAGCTATTCCACAGAATAGAAACAGAAGGAACAATACCCAATTCGTTCTATAAAGCTACAATTGTGCTCATACCTAAGCCTCACAAAGACCCAACAAAGAAGGAGAACTACAGACCAATCTCTCTTATGAGTATCTATGCAAAAATACTCAATAAAATTCTCGCAAACCGAATCCAACAACACATCAAAGCAATCATATCATGATCAAGTAGGCTTTATCTCAGGAATTCAGGGATGGTTCAATATTCGGAAATCCATCAATGTAATCCACTACATAAATAAACTTAAAGAAAAAAACCACATGATCATCTCACTAGATGCTGAGAAAGCATTTGACAAAATTCAACATCCCTTCATGTTAAAAGTCTTGGAAAGATTAGGAATTCAAGGTCCATACCTAAACATAGTAAAAGCAATATATAGCAAGCCAGTAGCCAACATCAAACTAAATGGCAAGAAACTTGAAGCAATTCCACTAACATCAGGGACCAGACAAGGCTGCCCACTCTCACCTTACCTATTCAATATAGTACTGGAAGTCCTAGCCAGAGCAATTAGACAACAACAAGAAGTCAAAGGGATACAGATAGGAAAGGAAGAAGTCAAAATTTCACTATTTGCAGATGATATGATAGTATACTTAAGTGACCCTAAAACTTCCACCAGAGAACTCCTAAACCTGATAAACAACTTCAGTAAAGTGGCTGGATATAAAATCAACTCAAACAAATCAGTAGCCTTCCTCTATTCAAAGGATAAAGAGGCTGAGAAAGAAATCTTGGAAATGACACCCTTCACAATAGTTACAAATAATATAAAATATCTTGGAGTGAATCTAATTAAGCAAGTGAAAGATCTGTATGACAAGAACTTCAAGTCTCTGAAGAAAGAAATCGAAGAAGATCTCAGAAGATGGAAAGATCTCCCATGCTCCTGGATTGGCAGGATTAACTTAGTAAAAATGGCCATCCTGCCAAAAGCAATCTATAGATTCAATGCAATCCCCATCAAAATTCCAAATCAATTCTTCATAGAGATAGAAAGAGCAATTTGCAAATTTATTTGGAACAACATAAAACCTAGGATATCGAGAACTATTCTCAACAATAAAAGAACTTCTGCGGGAATCACCATCCCTGACCTCAACCTATACTACAGGGCAATAGTAATAAAAACTGCATGGTATTGGTACAGAGACAGGCATGAAGATCAATGGAATAGAACTGAAGATCCAGAAATGAGCCCACATACCTATGGTCACTTGATCTTTGACAAGGGAGCTAAAACCATCCAGTGGAAAAAGGACAGCATTTTCAACAAGTGGTGCTGGTTCAACTGGAGGTCAACATGTAGAAGGATGCAAATCAATCCATTCATATCTCCTTGTACAAAGCTCAAATCCAAGTGGATAAAAGACCTTAACTTAAAACCAGATACACTGAAACTAATAGAAGAGAAGGTAGGAAAGACTCTGGAATACCTAGGCACAGGGGAAAAGTTCCTGAACAGAACACCAATGGCTTATGTTCTAAGATCAAGAATTGACAAATGGGACCTCATCAAATTGCAAAGCTTCTGTAAGGCAAAGGACACTGTCAGTAAGACAAATCGGCAACCAACAGATTGGGAAAAGATTCTAACCAATCCTACATCTGATAGAGGGCTGATATCCAAGATATACAAAGAAGTCAAGAAATTATACACCAGACAACCATATAACCCTATCAAAAAATGGGGTACAGAGCTAAAGAAAGAATTCTCAAGAGAGGAACCTCGAATGGCTGAGAAGCACCTTAAGAAATGCTCCACATCCTTAGTCATCAGGGAAATGCAAATCAAAACAACCCTGAGATACCACCTCACACCAATCAGAATGGCTAAGATCAAAAACTCAGGTGATAGTAGAGGCTGGCGAGGATGTGGAGAAAGAGGAACACTCCTCCATTGCTGGTGGGATTGCAAGCTGGTGCAACCACTCTGGAAATCAGTCTGGCTGTTCCTCAGAAAACTGGACATAGCATTACCTGAGGATCCAGCTATAGCACTCCTGGGCATATACCCAGAAGATGCTCCAACATATAATAAAGACATATGCTCCACTATGTTCATAGCAGCCTTATTTATAATAGCCAGAAGCTGGAAAGAACCAAGATGTCCCTCAACAGAGGAATGGATACAAAAAATGTGGTACATCTACACAATGGAGTATTACTCAGCTATTAAAAATAATGAATTCGAGAAATTTTTAGGTAAATGGATGGATCTAGAAATTATCATCTTGAGTGAGTTAACCCAATCACAAAAGAACACACAGGGTATTTACTCACTGTTAAGAGGATGTTAGCCCAAAAGCTAGGATTAGCGAAGAATCAACCTGAAGACCACATGAAGCTCATGAAGAAGGAAGACCAAGAGGGGATGACTCAGTTCTAGTTAGAACGAGTAACAAAAATGCTCAAGGGAGCAAATACGGAAACATAACATGGGACAGAAACTGAAGGAGGGGCCATCAGGAGACCATTTCACCTGGGTATTCACCCCATGTACAGCCACCTAAGCTAAACACTGTTGTGGATGGCTGGAAGTGCATAATGTGAGGAACATGATATAGCTGTCTCCTTAGAGGTCTGCCAAAGACTAACACACTCAGAGGACGATGCTCACAGTTAACCACTGATATGATCAGGGGTTTCCCAATGGAGAACTTAGAGAGAGGACTGAAGGAGCAGAAAGGGTTTGTGACCCCAGGAGGAAAGCAACAATACCAAACATCCAGAGCCCCCCAGGGTCTAAACCACCAGCCTGGGAACACATAGGGAGGGACCCAAGACACCAGTGGTATATGTAGGGGAGGATGGCCTTGTCGGTCATAGGTGGGAGAGGAATTTCTTGGTCCCATAAAAAATAACACAGAGTGGGGGGGGAATGTGAGGGCGGGGAGGGGATAGTGGGGGGGGTAGGTGGGGTCACTGCCTCATAGAAGCATGAGGAGGGGGATGGGATAGGAGGTTTCTGGGTGGTGGGAGGAAGTGGGGTAAGGGGATAAAATCTGAAATGTAAATATTACAACCAATTTTAAAAAGGGAAAAAAAGAAAAGTTGTTAGAACCAACATCTTAAAAAAAAAATGTCAGCCCCCTAGGGGGGAAAATATTTTTTTTCTTGAACTAAAACTTGTTCTGAGAATTGTATATTGCAGAATACACAGCCTTGGTGTATCTACTCATCAATCATACTGAACAGACCTGCCCAAAACCTCCCATGTCCTGGAATTCCATCTGGATTCAGCGAAGACACAGCATCAGAGGCTTATCAACTTACTCTTCTCCCCACCCCTCTTCTAAAATCTCAACGCCCTTAATCAGCTTGAAGAAGTTAAAGAAGAGTCAGCGCCCCTATTCTCTGGGCTTGGGGACTAATGTGGTTAATAATGGTCTGTCTTTCTAGGGAAAAGTAGTGGTTTTGTTGGAACAGGGAGAATTAGCTAGGACTTATTGCATAGCCATAACCTATTGGTAGAAATCTGTATAATTATTATCAAGATGAAGTTGTAATTTCTTAAATGGTACAAAATTTACTTTGATTTCAAATTTAAGGTTTTCATTGGTACAAGTTTTTATTGATATAAAAGTGAGATGAATATTCATACTCTCATGGGCATTGTGCCTGTATAACACATTTAGGAATACAAGGCCTAGACCCAGCCCTTTTTAAATTTTTTTAACTGATTTCGGATGGTTAACCTATGAGTTAAGGAACTATAGCAAATTCATGGTTTTGAGTTTATTGTTAGGGTGTCTTCCATATTTTATTTAGAAATAGCTGAGAGGAGTGAACAGACAACAGTCCAGGTTACCTTACATGGATTGTTGGTTTTCAAAACATCAGAAGTCCATAGAATTGACGCTACAAATATTTATATATTAATGTCCATTCTGATTAGAGACCTGTCTGCTCCTGACAGCTTCCTGTCATGGATTCTAAGAAGAAATTGAGCATCCTTGGAGTTACTCCATTTGTGTGGTAACAGCCACTAGGCAAGAATTGCCTCTTTCCATCTACAGACACATTACTGTCCAGAAAAGGACACACATGCAGAATAGTCGACTGATTATATCTGCCTAGACAGAGTAATCAGCCCTTAATAATCCTGCATCACTAAGGTCTGTCAGATGATTCTGGGCCAGAAGGCTGAAGATTTGATGCTCCAACGTTCGGTAGTATAGGGGCTTTTCAGGTGTCCAGCAGTCTCTATTAATTGGCTAAGTCTTAGAAGCTATGTTTAGTGCTTCCCAAAATTTCAGTTAACTCAGTCATTCTGGATTTCTGACGGGGTTAAAGACCTATAGTCTCATAGTCAATCCTGGCTATTTACTTTGAGAGAAAAGATCTGAGTAGATGGTTTTCAGCTGACATTCATTCTAAAGCCAAAAAAAAAAAAAAAAAAAAAAAAAAAAAAAAAAAAAAAAAAAAAAAAAAAAAGCCAGGATCAAAAGTAAGTGTTTTAGTTAGAAGAGATGACAGAGGTTCTGGTTAGTCAACAGAATGATGGACTGGGTATTAGGACTATCTTGTATCTCACTGGTACAATTAGGAATAAGTATGCTCTAATTGTATTTTGAGAGAAAAGTTTTACTTTAACAGGAAGAGTGATATGTAGGAGGAGCTAAGTGGGAAGGAGTATTGAGAGGAAGAGATGGAGTCAGGAGAGAAGATGAAGGAGAGGAGAAGCTAGGTGATGAGAGAGAGAAAGAGAGAGGGGGCATGGAGGCAGATGTTCACAGGTCTCCACCAGTCAAAGATGGTTTTTATATCTAGGTTGGGTATTGGGTTACGCTCCTGACTGAGCATTACCAAACTTATAAATCTTTTGATTAACATTTAAAAAAATGTATAAAAGCAAAAAGGAAAGGGGTGGGGCATGGGACAGGGGTTTTCTAGGGAGGGGAAATGGGGAAAGGGGATGGCATCTTAAATGTAAATAAAATATTAAATAAAATAAAAAAAGAAAATTTTCCCCAGAAAAAAATAAAATTATTCTCTAGGTATATCTTTATATATAACCTTAAATATCTTAAAGGTTACTTTGTATTCTTCTTTTGGCTTCAGAAACCATTCTTTCTTGTTTGCCTTTGAACTCGAGTTCTCTATCCATATCCTAGCTTCTTCTATTTTTATCCTCACTATGTGTGGTAAGGTTTCATGATTTCAAATATATTCTATGTATAGCCTATGGTCTTGGCTTTTTTCTAAACACCAGCCAATTTTGTGTTTTAAAATTTTCTTGAAGAAGTCTAAGAGCCATTTCAAACTTGGTATGTCTGAGACATATTACTGCTTTCTAAGATCATTCATTACAGTCTTTTACCACACACTTAATCAAGAAGAAGATGTAGCAGACCCAGTGCCAGAATATAACAAAACCACTGTACTCTTTTAAGCCCTGGCAGTTTAGTACACATCTCCATCAGTCTTTGAATTTATGTAAAGTTATAGCTTTCTGATTGGCCTTTTTCTATGTGTGCTTGTCATGAACTGTATGTTCCTCCCTGGAATCTTATCACAATATTTTTTTTTGCCTGTCATAATTTCTAATGGCAATTCTACTCTTAACTGTTACAGAAAAACATAAAAGCAGACATAGTAATGGAGTATCATGTGACATCTATGCATGCATTCTTTGTGCAGTGGTGGGATCCTTTCAGATGTTGGCTAGCTTTGTGAAGTCCATAATGGTGTCACCCTTGTGCACACAGAACTTCTAGCTGTAACTGAGTGCCTTGGTTAACCTCGTCTTGCTTTTACTCTCCCCTTTCTCCTCCTGGCTTTGAAACCATTGGAAATCTCAGTAAGATTTGCACACTAAATGTTGGTAACTGAGAGCTGAGTGGGTACTTACCAGGAAGCAAACAGTCAGGGTGCAGATCCATGCAAACTGTGGCAGAGCTCTCTTCTCTCTTGTTCTGTTAGGTTCTGTGGAAATCAGAAAAGTGGCCCATTAGTTGTTTGAAAAGGATAAAGTTTAGTAAATGACTTCTTTTGTATGGATGTGATCTTTGAGAATCTGATGGTCTGAAACCTAAGCACGCATTGTTATTCCACAGCAGTGGGCAACATTAGTTCAAGCCTTAAGCACATTCTTGCAGAAAGGAATCAGTGAAGGGCACACAAATATCATGTAACTAAAGCATGAGGATTTCTGATAAACAATACACACTGCCCAGATAATCACACCATCTAGACCAGGCAGACTTGAGGAAGGTTAGCAATAAGAAGGTAAGGTGCTAGCAAGATGACAGTCCAGAAAGTGCTGCACAAACCAACAGGAGGCGAACCTTGCCTAAGTTCTATCCCAGCAATTGTCTGAAAAGACAGGCATGGTGACATGGTCCTGTAACTCCAGTGCCGGGGAGATGGAGACAAAGCTCTCACTGACACATGGGTCTTACTGATTATACTATCAGACTGACCAGAAATATCCAAGTCCCAGTGAGGCTTTGTCTCAAAGCATTAACAAGAAGAAATCAAACCAGAGGAAAACAACAGCTACAACATGAATGACAGAGTGGATGGCTCCAGAGGAACAAGATCCAAGTTTGACCTGTGGCCTCCACTCACATGGACACACACACACACACACACACACACACACACACACACACACACACAAACACAGATACATACACAGGCAGAGACAGAGACAGAAAGACACACAGAGATAGAGAAAGTGAGGGAAGGAGAGAGAGGCAGAGAGTTCTTTTCTAACTCAAGAGGGCTATCTTTCGGCAAACTATCATATAAACTGTTTGAAACAGAATATATTTTTAGAAGTTTTCTTTTTACAAAGTTCCTTGGTATATTCCCTTAGGCAGAGAGGACTGTCCTTGCTCTCATGCTGTGGTTGGAAGACAGAACCATATCCAGCATACTCTGCTCTCAGCCTCATTGTCCTGAAGATTTTCCATTTGATATGCTTTAGAAAATCCCCAGAGGTCAACTATTCATTTTATTCATTTTTATATCCTGGAAGGGGGAGGGAAAAGGGGTAACAGGATCAGATATTGGGGAGGGGGGGGAGACAGGAGAGAAGCCATAGGGCCAAGAAAATAAGTAGAAATAAGCAGCCTCTGGAAGTGGGAGTTGGGGGGACCCTCTATAGAGTACTAGAGATCTGGGAGGTGAGACACTCTCAGGACTCAATGGTGGTGACCTTGGCCAAAATGCCCAACATGGGAAGAGGGAACTTGAAGGGCCCACTTCCAGTAGATGGACAGGGCTTCAAGTGGAGTGACAGGGTTACTAACCAACAGTCAAAATTCCTGACCCAGAATTATTCCTGTCTAAAAAAATCTTCAGGGACAAAAATGGAGAAGAGACTGAAGGAGAGGAGGTCTAATGACTTGCCCAATTTGGGATCCAAGGCCTGACACTATTACTGAATTTATGATGTGCTTACAAACAGGAGCCTAGTATGACTGTCCTCTGAGAGGCCCTACCAGCAGTTGACTGAGACAGAAGCAGATACTTAACACCCAACCATCGGATCTAAGTCAGAGACCCCTATGGTTAAATTGAGGGAAGGATTGAAGAAGCTGAATGGGAGAGCCACCCCATAGGAAGACCAGCAGTCTCAACTAACCCAGACCCCCAGGGAGCTCTCAGAGACTGAGCCACCAATCAAGAGCATACATGGGCTGGTCTGAGGCACACATGTAGCAGATGTCTAACTGGTCTGGCCTCAGCTGGGAGATGATGCACTTAATCTTAGAGAGCCTTGAGGCTCCAGGGAAGGGGAAAGTCTGGTACGGGGAAAGCACCTTCTTGGAGGCAAGGCTGAAGAGGAATTGGATGAAGAACTGGGGTGGGGGCTGGGGGAATGATTGAAATGTAAATAAATAAAATAATTTAAATGAAAAAACAAAGAACTAATTGAGCATCTGGGTGTTAGCGGTGACTCCTTGAGGCTAGGATGTGTAGAGGGACAATGATGAAAGGAAGCTGGGTAATGGGTGCCGGGAGCCAAGCCCATGAAATGACCTACTGTTCTGGAAAACTTAGTCAGTTAAAGTACAAAGTTAAAAAGGACATTCTTGGGTCTCAGGTCCCAGGAACTTAAAGAACGTCTGGTATTTCCTGGGTATTACGACAGTGGGATGGTCTTGGGCAATGAGGACATGATAGTGGGATAGCCTCAAGCAACAATCCTTGTCTAAACTTCCCCTTTTGCTGTGTCTTTATAACCTGCCTCCTGAAATTAAAGTTAGAGAGCTTGATCAGAACCTTTGACTTGCTCTCATTCTTTGTGTCTCTTGTCCCTTAATTCTTTTGCCCCATAGGGTCTCATTGAATCCCCCACGGGCCTGTGCAAATGCATACCCAGATATGCTTGAGTAGAGAAGACATAGCATAGTAGGGAGAGTCTAATTCATGATAATCTACAATAAAGCTTTTGAATAACTAGAAACGAGGTATTCCATATAAGAATCTTAGTAAAAAAGACTATTAAAGATATAGAAACCTTGGTTAACCTTATCTCATCAGTATGTATTACATATACGTATGAAATATCACATTGGGAATCATAAATATGTGAGACCATGTCTTAATTCATTTTTTAAATGTTTAGTGGGACAAATTGTTAATCAACCTGCATTGGTCATTATATATGTATTGAATTGAATAATTCAACCAAATAATTTAATATAGTTCAATAATTATGTTGTAAGTCACAAATATAAACACTTAAAATATAAATTATCAAACAATAAAAGTCTAAAGTGTTCCAGCATGTCTATGGGGGAGTTGACAAGGCAACCTCAGCTGCTGTATTGTCTTCCATGCCCAATATCCTTGATCCTTGTGTCTCGAATTGGTAGTTTGTACGTTTGAAGACATGGGTACCTCTTCTAGTCCTCTCAGACCAAGTTCAATGTGAGAACTTAACATACATAACATACATACATGTCTAAAATTATTTTGATCAAATCCTGAAGACCCCCAAACTCAGGAGACCCTTCCTCAAGTCTCAGGAAATCACGACCACCCAAAAATCACAAGAAACCATATCTGGATGCAATCAGCAGAGGTTTATTGGGGAAAGTTGGCTTGCCAACGGTCAAAACTGCTCATCCACACAGGAACAGAATTTTGACAAAAGGCCAGCAAGCTGAGTTTTTTTTTTTTTTTTTTTTTTTTTAATAGCATGGGGTGGGGAAAAAAAGGAATTTTTGCGTGGTTACACATGATTGGTTGCATTTTTGCATGGTTATACATGATTGGTTGTTTTACAAATTCTGAACATCAGCAGGCTGTAACACTGGGAAAACCTCAAAGCAGGGGGGTTAACCAAGAACAGTGGAAAGTTAGCTACTTCTTGGAACCACCCAGATGACTTGCATCTTTCTCTGTGGTTAGGAATATCTTCTTGCTTTGGGCCTTCCCCACCCTGAGGTTTGAGGAATGTTAATCCAGCAAGTGTCCTCTGATTCAGAGATAATGCCCTCCACCCTGAATGTGTCCTGGGGCAGTGAAAACCTGAAATCTTACATTCAGTTCCGCCTTCTGTTACCTGCATTCTCTTGCTCAGGTTTAGGGTAAAAAAAAAAAAAAAATATATATATATATATATATATATATATATATATATATATATATAGTTTTATTTTATTTTTAAAAATCACATTGAATCCCTGTGGTGCATGGATATAGGACCATTTATTTCAGCAACAGTAGCCTCTGAGAGACCACATCACTGAGGAAAACTGACTCTTCCTTAGTAGCCATCAGTTTCCAATCCTTCCTTGGCTATATGTGGCATCCTCACTTGTTCTTCCTTCTTCATGAGCTTCATGTGGTCTGTGAGTTGAATCTTTGTTGTTTCAAACTTTTGGGCTAATCTCCGCTTATCAGTGAGTAAATACCATGTGTGTTCTTTTGCGATTGGGTTACCTCACTCAGGATCATATTTTTTAGTTCCACCCATTTACCTAAGAATTTCTCGAATTCATTATTTTTAAGAGCTGAGTAATATTCCATTGTGTAAATGTACCACATTTTTTGTATCCATTCCTCTGTTGAAGGGCATCTGGGATCTTTCCAGCTTCTGGCTATTATAAATAAGGCTGCTATGAACATAGTGGAGCATATGTCTTTGTTATATGTTGGGGCATTTTCTGGGTATATGCCCAGGAGTGGTATAGCTGGGTCCTCAGGTAGTGCTATGTCCAATTTTCTGAGGAACCGCCAGACTGACTTCCAGAGTGGTTATACCAGCTTGCAACCCCACTAACAATGAAGGAGTGTTTCTCTTTCTTCACATCCTCACCAGCATCTACTATCACCTGAATTTTTGGTCTTAGCCATTCTGACTGGTGTCAGGTGGTATCTCAGTGTTGTTTTGATTTGCATTTCCCTGATGACTAAGGATGTTGAGCATTTCTTAAGGTGCTTCTCAGCCATTCGAGTTTCCTCTCTTGAGAATTCTTTGTTTAGCTTCCTTTCCTATCTGTATCCCTTTGACTTCCTTTTGTTGTCTAATTGCTCTAGCTAGGACTTCCAGTACTATATTGAATAGGTAAGGTGAGAGTGGGCAGCCTTGCCTAGTTCCTGATCTTAGTGGGATTGCTTCAAGTTTCTCTCCATTTAGTTTGATGTTGGCTACTGGCTTGCTCTATATTGCTTTTACTATGTTTAGGTATGGGCCTTGAATTCCTAATCTTTCCAAGACTTTTAACATGAAGGGATGTTGAATTTTGTCAAATGCTTTCTCAGCATCTAGTGAGATGACCATGTGGTTTTTCTTCTTTAAGTTTATTTATGTAGTGGATTACATTGATGGATTTCCGAATATTGAACCATCTCTGCATTCCTGGGATAAAGCCTACTTGATCTTGATGGATAATTGTTTTGATGTGTTGTTGGATTCGGTTTACGAGAATTTTATTGAGTATTTTTGCATCAATATTCATAAGAGAGATTGGTCTGTAGTTCTCTTTCTTTGTTGGGTCTTTCTGTGGTTTGTGTATGAGCGTAATGGTAGCTTCATAGAACGAATTGGGTTGTGTTCCTTCTGTTTCTATTCTGTGGAATAGCTTGAAGAGAATTGGTATTAGGTCTTCCTGGAAAGTCTGATAAAATTCTGCACTAAAACCATCTGGTCCCGGACGTCTTTTGGTGGGAAGATTTTTAATGACTGTTTCTATTTCTTTAGGAGTTATGCGTGCAACTGTTTAGATGGTTTATCTGCTCCTCATTTAACTTTGGTACCTGGTATCTGTCTAGAAAATTGTCCATTTCATCCAGATTTTCCAATTTTGTTGAGTATAGGCCTTTGTAGTAGGATCTGATGATTTGTTAATTTCCTGTTTCTGTTGTTATGTCTCCCTTTTCAGTTCTGATTTTATTAATTTGAATACTGTCTCTGCACCCTTTGGTTAATCTGGCTAAGGGTTTGTCTATCTTGTTGATTTTCTCAAAGAACCAGCTCCTGGTTTTGTTGATATTTTGTATAGTTCTTTTTGTTTCAACTTGGTTGATTTCAGCCCTGAGTTTGATTATTTCCTGTTGTCTACTCCTCTTAGGTATATTAGCTTCTTTTTGTTCTAACGCTTTCAGGTTTGCTGTCAAGTTGTTAGTGTATGCTCTTTCCATTTTCTTTTTGTGAGCACTTAGAGCTATGATTTTTCCTCTTAGTACTGCTTTCATGGAGTCCCACAAGTTTTGATATGATGTGTCCTCATTTTCATTAAATTCTAAAAAGTCTTTAATTTATTTCTTCCTTGACCAAGTTATCATTGAGTAGAGCATTGTTCAGTTTCCAAGTGTATGTGGGCTTTCCGTTGTTTTTGTCCATGTCAAAGAGGAGTCTTAGTCCATGGTGGTCTGATAAGGTACAAGGGATTATTTCAATCTTTTTGTATCTGTTGAGGCCTTTTTGTGACCAATTATATGGTCTATTTTGGAGAAAGTACCATGAGGTGCTGAGAAAAGGGTATATTCTTTTGTTTTAGGATGGAATATTCCATAGATGTCAGTTAAGTCCAATTGGTTCATAACTTCTGTTAGTTTCATTGTGTCTTGATTTAGTTTCTGTTTCCATGATCTGTCCATAGCTGAGTGGGGTGTTGAAATCTCCCACTATTATTGTGTAGGGTGCAATGTATGCTTTAAGCTTTAGTAAAGTTTCTTTTATGTATGTGGGTGCCCTTGGATTTGGGGTATAGATGTTGAGAATTGCGAGTTCCTCTTGGTACATTTTTCCTTTGATGAATATGAAGTGTCTTTCTTTATCTTTTTTGATTACTTCTGGTTGAAAAACGATTTTATTTGATATTAGAATCGTTACTCCCGCTTGTTTCTTGGGACCATTTGCTTGGAAGATTGTTTTCCAACCTTTTACTCTGAGGTAGTGTCTGTCCTTTTCACAAAGGTGCGTTTCCTGAATGCAGCAAAATGTTGGGTCCTGTTTACATATCCAGTCTGATAGTCTATGTCTTTTTATTGGAGAATTGAGTCCATTGATATTAAGAGATGTTAAGGAAAAATGAGTGTTGTTTCCTGTTATTTTTGTTATTGGCAGTGGAGATATGTTTGTGTAGCTACCTTCTTTTATGGTTTTTAGAAGATTACTTTCTTGCTTTTTCTAGGTTGTAGTTTCCCTCCTTGTGTTAGAGTTTCCCACCAATTATCCTTTGAAGGGCTGGATTTGTGGTAAGATATTGTGTAAATTTGGATCTGTCATGGAATATTTTGGTTTCTCCATCAATAATGATTGAGAGTTTTGTTGGGTAAAGTAGTCTGGGCTGGCATTTGTGTTCTCTTGGGGTCTGTATGATATCAGTCCAGGATTTTCTGGCTTTTATGGGCTCTGGTGAGAAGTCTAGTGTAATTCTTTTTTTTTATTAGATATTTTATTTACACTTCAGATGCCATCCCCTTTCCCCATTCCCCCCCTTAGAAAACCCCTATCTCATGGCCCCTTTTCCTTTTTGCATTTATACATTTTTAAAAATAATGTTAATCATAGGCTTTATAAGTTTGGAATTGTTCAATCAGAGGTGTATCCCACTGACCAACCTAGATATAACAACTATCTTTGACTGGTGGAGATACATGAACATCTGCCTCCCTGTCTCCTCCCTCTTTCTCTCTTTCATCACCTAGCTTCTACTCTCCTTCTCCTCCTCTTCTTACCCCATCTCTTCCATCCCTTCTTCTCCTCTTACCTTAGCTCCTCCTACACATCACCCTTCCTGTTAAAATGAAACTTTTCTCTCAGAATACAATTAGAGCATAATTATGCCAATTTGTACCAGTGAGGTACAAGATAGTCCTAATACCCAGTCCATCCTTTTGTTGACTAACCAGCACCTCTGTCATCTATCCTAACTAAAACATTTAGTTCTGAACCTGGCTTTAGGATGAATGTCAGCTGACAACCATCCACTCAAATCTTTTCTCTTAAGGTAAATAGCTATAAGTTTTCAACCCCGTCAGAAATCCAGAATGACTGAGTTAACTATAATTGTGGGAAGCACAAAGCATAGCTTCTAAAATTTAGCCAATTTATAGACATCTCTGAACACCTGGACACTCACTCTACTTCAAAACGTTGGAGCATCTGTTCTTCTGCCTTCTGGCCCAGAATCATCTGACAGACCTTAGTGCTGCAGAATTATTAAGGGCTGATTACTCTGTATAGGCAGATATAATCAGTCGACTATTCTGCAAGTGTGTCCTTTTCTAGACAGTAATTTGTCTGTAGAAGGAAAGTGGCAATTCTTGCCTAGTGGCTGTCTCACCACAACTGGAGTAACTCCAAGGATGCTCAATTTCTTCTTAGAATTCAATATAGGAAGCTGTCCAGAGCAGACAGGTCTCTAATGAAAATGAACATTAATACTGAAATGTTTGTCATGTCAATTCTAAGGATTTCTGATGTTTTGAAAACCAACTATCCATGTGAGGTAATCTGGACTGTTGCCTGTTAACTCCACTCAGCTATTTCTAAATAAAACATAGAGAACACCCTTATAAGAAACTCCAAGTCATGAATTTGCTATAGTCCCTTAACTCACAGGCTGACCATCTCAAATCAGTTTAAAAAAGTTAAAGAAGGACTGGGTCTAAGCTTTGTATTCCTAAATGTGTTATACTGGTACAATGCCTATGAGAGTAACAATATTCGTCTCACTCTTATATTACTAAGAAGCTCATGCCAATGAAAACCTTAAAATTTGTAATCAAAGTAAATTGGTGCCATTTAAGAATTTATATCTTCATCTTGATATCAATTATACAGATTTCTACTAATAGGTTATGGCTATGCAATTAACCCCCAGCTAATCCTCTCTATTCCCACAAAACCACTACTTTTCCCTAGAAAGACAGTCCAACATTTACCACCTTAGTCCCCAAGCCCAGGGAATAGGGGCACTGACTCTTCATTAGCTTCTTCAAGGTGATTATGGGCTTTGAGATATTAGAAGAGGAGTGGGGGGAAGAGCAAATTGACAATCTTCTGATACTGTGTCTTCACTGCCTCCAGATGGAATTCCTGGACCTCAGAGGTTTGAGCAGGTCTGCCCAGCTTGCTTATTGAGTAGATACACCAAGGCTGATCATTCTGCAATATACAATTCTCAAAACAAAGTTTAGTATCAAGATAGTTTCTTTTTTTAAGAGGGCTGAGATTTTATTAAGAATGTTGGTTCTAACCGCTTTTCCATTTTTCCCCTCTTTTATTGGATATAATATTTACATTTCAAATTTTATCCCCTTACTGCATTTTCCCCACCACCCAGGAACTCCTTATCCCATCCCCCCTCCTCCTGCTTCTATGAGGGTGTTTACCCACCTACCCCCAGCCTCCCTCCCCACCCTCAGATTCCCCCCCCCCCCCCCCCCCCAGTGCTCAGCCTTCAGGGTACCAATGACCTTGTCTCCCACCTATGCCCAACAAGGCCATCCTCTCTTACATATACAGCTGGAGTCATGTGTTTCTCCATATGTGCTCCTAGGCTGGTGGTTTAGACTCTGGGGAGCTCTGGCTGGTTGGTATTGTTTTGCTCTCCTCATGGGGCCACCAGCCCTTAAGGTTCCTTCAGTTTACTCTCTAACTCTTCCATTGGGAACCTTTGATCAGATTAATGGATAGCTGTGAGTATCTGTCTCTGGGTATGTCAGACTCTGGGGGACCTCTAAGGAGACAGCTTTATCAGGCTGTTGTCAGCTTTCCCATCCTGACATCCCTATCAGCGTCTATTTTTGGTGACTGCCCATGGAATGAATACCCAGATGGAATGGTCTCCATACAAACCCCCCTTCAGATTCTGTCCCACACTTTGTGTCCATATTTGCTCCCTTGGATATTTAGTTACTCCTTCTAAGAAAAACCTAGGCATCCTCACTTGTTCTTTCTTCTTTATGAGCTTCATGTGGTCTGTGAGTTGAATCTTTGTTGTTTCAAATTTTTGGGCTAATCTCCGCTTATCAGTGAGTAAATACCATGTGTGTTCTTTTGTGATTGGGTTACCTCACTCAGGATCATATTTTCTAGTTCCATCCATTTACCTAAGAATTTCTCGAATTCATTATTTTTAAGAGCTGAGTAATATTCCATTGTGTAAATGTACCACATTTTTTGTATCCATTCCTCTGTTGAAGGGCATCTGGGATCTTTCCAGCTTCTGGCTATTATAAATAAGGCTGCTATGAACATAGTGGAGCATATGTCTTTGTTATATGTTGGGGCATTTTCTGGGTATATGCCCAGGAGTGGTATTGCTGGGTCCTCAGGTAGTGCGATGTCCAATTTTCTGAGGAACTGCCAGACTGATTTCCAGAGTGGTTGTACCAGCTTGCAACCCCACCAACAATGCAGGAGTGTTCCTCTTTCTTCACATCCTCGCCAGCATCTACTATCACCTGAGTTTTTGATCTTAGCCATTCTGACTGGTGTCAGGTGGTATCTCAGTGTTGTTTTGATTTGCATTTCCCTGATGACTAAGGATGTTGAGCATTTCTTAAGGTGCTTCTCAGCCATTCGAGTTTCCTCATTGAGAATTCTTTGTTTAGCTCTGTACCCCATTTTTTAAATTCTCTCTTAAAAAAACAAAGGTGAATAAAATGCTGATATAACATTTTTTCTTTTAAAAATTTTTTATTTGTTATTTTATTTGTTTACATTTCAAATGTTATCCTCCTTTCTTGTTTCCCTCAGCAAACCCTCATTTCATCCCTGATACCCCTGCTTTTATAAGGGAGTTCCCTCACCCATCCACCCACTCCTGCCTCACTTTCCTAGTATTCCCTTACCTTGGGGCATCAAGCCTCCACAGGACTAAGGGCATCCCCTCCCATTTATAAGACTATCCTCTGCTACATATGCAGGTAGAGCCATGGGTCCCTCCATGTGTACTCTTTGGTTGGTGGTTTATTCCTTGGGAGCTTTGGGGGTCTTGTTGGTTGACATTGTTGTTCTTCCTATGAGGTTGCAAACCCGTTCAGCTTCTTCAGTCCTTCACCTAACTCCTCCATTGGGGTTCCCATGCTTAGTCAGATGGTTGGCTGCAAGCATCCACATCTGTATTGGTTAGGCCCTGGGAGAGCCACTTAGGAGACAGCTATATCAGACTCCTGTGAGCAAGCACTCTTTGGCATTAGCAATAGTGTCTGGGTTTGATGGCTGCATATGGGACGGATTCCTAGGTAGGGCAGTCACTGGATGGCCTTTCCTTCAGTCTCTGCTCCACACTTTGTCTGTTTAGACAGGAGCAATTCTCAGTTAATATTTTTGAAATGGGTGGGTGTCCCCATCCCTCAATCTGGGGCCATGCCTAACCTCTGGATAATGTCACTATAGGTTCGTACTCCTCTTTGTTGGGTATTTTAGCTAATGCCATCCCTGTTGGGTCCTGGGAGCCTCTTGCTTTCCTGGCATCTTGGACTTTCTAGTGACTAACTCCAGTTCCCCATTCTCCACTATTACACCTCAGTTCAATTTCCTGAAACTCTGTACTCTTCCACTGTCTCCTCCCATACTTGATTCTGCCCCTCCTTTTCCCTTCCCATTCCTTTCCCTTCCAGATCTCTTCTTCCCTCTACCTCCCATGATTATTTTGTTCCCCCTTCTATATAAGACTGAAACATCCACACCTTGGTCTTCCTTCTTCTTGAGCTTCATATGGTCTGTGAGTTGTATCTTAGGTATTCCAAACATTTTTCCTAATATTCACTTATGAGTGAGTAGATACCATGTGTGTTCTTTTGTTACTGGGTTACCTCATTCAGGATGATATTTTCTAGATCCATCCCTTTGCTTAAGAATTTCATAAGGTCATTGTTTTTAATAGCTGAGTAGTATTCCTTTGCATAAATGCACTACATTTTATTTCTTTCTTTTTTGGATATTTTATTTATTTACATTTCAGATGCAATTTCCTTTCCCCACTGCCCCTCCCTAGAAAACCCCTATCCCATCCTCTCTCCTCCTTTTTGCTTTTATACCATTTTAATTACATGCAAGTATTAAAGTCAGTTCTAGGTTGAGCAACTAGCAATACAATAGATGCAAATAGTCAAGGAACAAGCAAGACAATAAACATAAATAGTCAAAGAACAAGGAAGGCAATAAACAAAGTTTGTGAACATTCCCGTGATCACTGTTTCTAAGGGCTTATCAGGATGACTAAAATATCTGAGCCTACTTCCCTATCCTAGCCCAAAGTCATTTTCATGTCTGAAGCCTACTTCCTTGTTCTAGCTTAAAATTTAGATTCCTGCCTGAAATTACTTCTTTGTTCTAGCCTAATATTTAGATTACTGTCTAAAATTACTTCTTTGTTCTACCCTAATGTCAGATTCCTGCCAGAAGCCCTTGGTCCATGCCAGATTCTTGCGGAGCAGCCCCCAAAACTCTTTGCCTCTCCCCCTTTTTTTAATTTCATAAACAAGACTGAACCTGTTTTAAGTCATTCTGACAAGAGTGCCTTCCTTACCCATCATGGAATATTCATTATCCAAAGCAATGCACTTATGTCTTAGGCTGTTAAGGCTATGTGCAGAATCTTACTGTTTTTGGCTTGCCAGCCTGTTAACTTAACAAATCTGTCTGGGGGTTCATTTTCAGTTTCAAGTCATGTACTTTGGTTGCCAACATGTTGATGTTGTTAAAGACAAGCTTTAACACGGTGGACAGGAATAAATGTATTCGCAGGACAAAAAAGGGTTAGTATGATCAAGCTATATATGCCATTCTTGAAGCTTGACCAAAATGGAAATACTGACCTTAAGCCATGAATAATTCTATCAGCAGTATCTGCAGCATCAAATCTCAGCAGAGTAGTATTCTTTAAGTTCACAATTTCACTATGCAAACTTAAAACATGCAGAGAGGTGCTAAAATTATACCAAATACCCTGCAAGTGTCAATTTTTTTTTCTAATTATAATGACTATTCTTATAAATTTTGGAAGTAACACAGCTCCATTGGTATTTGGCATGACATTGGAGATGACTCCTTACTCTTAAACTTTGATCATCCTTCCAATAATTTGAATGGGATAAAAAACATCAATCCATTCTTCCAAATGCCTATCTAAATTCTCTTGTTTACTCAACACATTAGTAACATTTTTTTGTTAAATGATTACCAAAAGTAGCTTCCTTTGTCTAAGCAATTGAAGAAGCAGTGGTGCTAGCAATTAATGTAATTAAAGCTGTTATACCAGCAATAATCAAGCCCACTACTCTCTTGCTTCTTCTTAAAGCCTAACTCACTTATTCCAGTAATACAGATATTTTCAATCAAAAGCTCCCTGATTTCTTCTAGGACCTGTTTAGCAGCTGGTGGTAGATGATAAAACACAATGTAGTATGGTAGTCATCAGAACAACAAGAGATGCGTTTCATTGCTCAAATTGTTTTTATTTGTTTGATTGTATAATTAGATCAGGTTGTTTTCTTCAAAATCATCTTTAAGGCTTATTTATTCTAAGAGATCACACTGTTCTGACAGTTACCATCCCATCATATCTTTAACCAAACCACTGCTGAAGGAATTCCTGAAAGAGCTCCCGAAAACGTTGTCTAAGTGACGGAGTTGTAGTTTGGATGGTAGTACTAGATGTAGTAGAGGGAGAGCTGTTAGCAGACTCAGTTGGTGTAGGTATGGCTGTTGAGGTGCTAGGTTTAGGTGAAGTAGTAGGTTCTGTTGTGGTAGGTTTGGTGGTCGATGCTGGTGTGGTTGAAGTTGTGGTAGGATTGTTGGTTGGTGCTGGTGTGTTTGAATTTGTGGTAGATGTGGTTGCATTTGTGTTAGGATTGTTGGTCGGTGCTTGTGTGGTTGAATTTGTGCTAGGATTGTTGGTTGGTGCTGGTGTGGTTGCATTTGTGCTAGGTGTGGTTGCATTTGTGGTAGGATTGGTGGTCGGTGCTGGTGTGGTTGAATTTGTGTTAGGATTGTTGGTTGGTGCTGGTGTGGTTGAATTTGTGGTAGGTGTGGTTGCATTTGTGGTAGGATTGGTTGTTGGTGCTGGTGTGGTTGCATTTGTTTTTGCTTTGTCAGGGATTAACTGTTTTTTAGGAAAGCATAGAAACCTATGGGGATATTGATGTAATATTAACATTTTAGTTCCTGGAGGGCAAATGTTAGGCTGTGGATATTTAATTGGTGAAATGTAAGGTTTTTTAGCTTGATGTTTCTGTGAATCATGGAAATAATATCTATCTTGACCATGTCTTCCGTAGTTAGGAAAGGCTTGTCGATAGTCTCTGTAGTTATTCCATGGCCTTTGGAATGACTGTGGTTTTGATTGGATGTGATGACTCTCACCAGGCTGTGGAAATTAAAGGAAAAAGAAACTTTTAAATTTTATCATTTGAATTTCAAACCTTAGCATAGTGACTATACTTGTATTAATTGTTATTTTATTATATAAGTTATAGGAATAAATTATAATAATTCTATACATGTATACAACATATAATAGTCAACTAAGCATAGTTGATATTTTTGTGTTAAACATTTAGGAATTTTTGACTCTCTCTCATATATATATATATATATATGTATATATATATATTCACATTTATTTAATATATATTTGTGAAATATGGGCAATACCTCAATACATGCATTGTTAAAATAAGGGTAACTTATGTGTATATTTCTTCATATTATTTTGTTTTTGGAGACTTTGAGAAATTCTCTTTTAGTTGTTTTTAAAATATATATTTGGTGTTTATAAAACATAGTCACCTCTGTGCTGTAGAACATTTATACTTATGATTTCATTATGTATAACTATGTTTTGTGATTATTTTATTTATTTAAAACCAACACATAGTAATTACATATAATTACCTTAAAATTTATTTTTTGAGATGATAATTATAACATTTTGCTCTTTTTTCTTTCCTCCAAACACCTTCCAAAATGTACTTCCTTTTTGTCTTTAAAATCATGAGTTTTTTTCATATTAGTAGTTGTTACACACACACAAACACACACACAGATACATCTGTATATAAATACATAAGTGCAATGTACAGTCTTTCATGAATAGAGCTAAACAGTAAAACTTCAAACTTTCACAAATTCACCAAGACTTAATATGCTATTTACCAAATGATAACTTATTGAAGAAATCAAAAGAGAATGGGACCTCATAAAATTGCAAAGCTTCTGCAAGGTAAAGGACATTGCCAATAAAACAAAATGGCAAACAAAAGATTTAGAAAAGTTGTTATCAATCCTACATCCAATAGAGTGCTAATATCCAATATATACAAAGAACTCAAGAAATTATACTCCAGACAGTCAAATAACCCTATTAAAATGGGGGTACAGAGCTAAACATAGAATTCTCAACTGAAGAATATCAATTGGCCGAGAAGCACCTAAAGAAATGTTCAACATACTTAGTCATCAAGGAAATGCAAATCAAAACAACCCCAAGATTCCACCTCACACCAGTCAGAATGGCTAAGATCAAAAACTCAGGTGACAGCAGATACTGGCAAAGATGTGGAGAAAGAAGAACACTCCTCCATTGCTGGTGGGATTGCAATCTGGTACAACCACTCTGGAAATCAGTCTGGCAGTTCCTCAGAAAATTGTACATAGTACTTCCTAAGGACCCAGGTATACCACTCCTGGGCATATACCACTTCAAAAGATGTTCCAACGTATAACAAGGACTTATACTCCACTATGTTCATAGCAGCTTTATTTATAATAGCCAGAAGCTGGAAAGAACCCAGATGTCCTTCAACAGAGGAATGGATACAGAAAATGTGGTATATTTTCACAATGGAGTACTACTCAGCCATTAAAACAATGATTTCATAAAATTCTTAGGCAAATGGATGGAAGTAGAAAATATTATTCTGAGTCAGGTAACCCAATCACAAAAGAACACACATGGTATGCACTCACTGATAAGTGGATGTTAGCCCCAAAGCTTGGAAAACCCAAGAAACAATTCATAGACTACATGAAGCTCAAGAAGAAAGAAGACCAAAATGTGGATGCTTCAGTGCTTCTTAGAAGGGGGAACAAAATATTCAGGGGAGGAAATACTGAGACAAAGTGTGTAGCAGAGACTGAAAGAAAGGCCATCCAGAGATTGTCCCACCTGGGTATCCATCACATATGCAAACACCAAACCTAGACACTATTGAGGATGCCAGGAAGTGCTTGCTGACAGGAGCCTCATAAAGCTGTCTCCTGAGAGGCTTTGCCAGAGCCTGACAAATATAGAGGCAGATGCTCACAGTCAACTATTGGACTGAGCGCAGGGTCCCCAATAGAGGCATTAGAGAAAGGACTGAAGGAGCTGAGAGAGTTTGCAACCCTGTAGGAAGAACAACAATATCAACCAACCAGACACCCAGAGCTCCCAGAGACTAAACCACTAACCAAAGAGTGACCCATGGCTCCAGCTATATATGATTGTTGGACATCAATGGGAGGAGAGGCCCTTGGTCCTGTGAAGGATCAATGCCCCAGTGTAGGGCAGTGTAGAGGCAGGAGTGGGTGGGTGGGGAAGAACCCTCATAGAAGCAGGGGGAGGGAGGATGAGATACTGGCTTTCCAAAGGGGAAACTGGGAAAAGGGATAACATTTGAAATGTAAATAAAAATATCCAATAAAAAATAAGCATTTAAAAATGTTTAACAAAAAGTGAAAATAGAAACACAAGATAATCAGACTTTAAAATGATGTATATCATACCAAGACACACAAAGAAAGGTCCAAGAAAAACAAGAGGACACCAAATCTGTTAGTAGGAGGTGATACATAAACATGAGGGTAGCAATAAATGAGACATGGTCAATGAAACAGTTGTTTCTGTGTTTATAAGCAAGGCTGACACACTGTTAACTACACTCATTGAGAAGAAAGGGAGAAGCCCCCAGAGAACAAAACCAGAGAGGAAGAAAACAGTACAACTCATACCACAGAGATGAAGGGTCATTAGAAACTCATACTAACAAAAATTTTCCAATAAAAATAAATCTAGGGCCTGATGGCTTACTGTTTTTCAAAAATTTTAAGGAAAAAGTAATACCAATTCTTTTTAAATTATTCCAAAAATGTTCCAAAAATGTTTGAACAAAAACATTTGTTCAAAGTCATTCTACAGGGCAAGTATATGCTGAGATTAAAAACCAGTAAAGAACACTGCAAAAAACTTGGCCATTATCTTTGATGAGTACAGATTCAAGAAGTCTCAACAAAAATACCAGCAATGTTTTTTAAATAAAAAAAACCATTGGAAATCATTTTAAATGGAAACAAATGTTTCAGTGGGACCATCTGGAAATATTATTTATCAAACCATTGCAAAAATTCAAATGAAGTCAGTGTTTTAAATTTTTGATTGAATGTGTTTTTATACATTTATACCATTTATTACAAAATGGGTATAAGTAAGATATATTTCTAGGATCCAGTAAAAAGAGAAAGAAGACATGATCCTTTCCTCACATTATTCTAAAATCATGTACAAGATGCAATCTTACAGACTACAGTACAAGCAAGGCAGATAGAGACTGAGGGAATGGCTAACCAATAACTGGCCCAATTTGAGACCCATCCCATGGACAAGCATCAATCTCTGACATTATTAATGATACTCGGGTATACTTGGAGAGAGGAGTCTAGGATGACTGTCCTCAGAGGCTCTACCCAACAGCCTGACTCAGACACATGCAGACACCTACAGCCAAAGAGCGAGTGATGCTTGGGGACTCTTAAGAAAGAGTAGGAGGAAGGATTATGGCTATAGGAACTCCACAGGAAGACTGGCAGTGTTGGCTAGCCTGGACCTGGACCCTTGGGTCTCTCAGAGACTGAACCACCAACCAAAGAACATACACAGGATGGACCTAAGCCTCTTCGGATATATGTGGCAGATGTGCAGCTTGGTCTTCATGTGGGTCCCAAACATCTGGAGGGAGTGTTGGTGGAATGGGGGTAGAGATAGGGCTGTCCCAAAAGACAGGGCTGTTGCCTGTCTGTGGGATATGTTCTAGCTGGGCTGATTTGTCTGACCTCAGTGGGAGAGAAGAGCCTAGCTTCCCAGAGACTTTAAGTGCCAGGATGGAGGGATATCCAGTGGGGCTTCCACCCTCTCAGAGGAGAAGAAAATGGGGGATGGGAGATGGGGTATGGGGGAAAATTGTGGGAGGGGATAATCAGGAGGGGGCAATGAACAGAATGTAAATTGAGTAAGTAAAAAAAATAAATTAAAAAAATATGGGGCCCGATATACTACTCCTGGGCATATAATCAAAGAAATCTTGAGGTTCGGTCTGTTGTTATGTATTTTACTGCTAAGTGCATGTCCCCAAGGCCTGGTTTCCCCAGAGAGGAAAGTATCTGACCTATAGACCCTTTATAGTGAGGCTATGTGACCTTGTCTCCAAGTTATTTATAATTAGTAAATAAGGCTGTGGGATGAGAGGGAGACGGATAAGAGGGAGAGGAAGAGAGAGAGATGAGAAGGAGAGGGAGAGAGAGGGATGAGAGGGAGAGGGAGAGAGAGGGATGAGAGGGAGAGGGATGAGAAGGAGAGGGAGAGGAAGAGAGAGGGATGAGAGGGAGAGGGAGAGAGAGAGAGAGAGGAGGTTGTGAGAGAAGGAAGATGTTATGGACTAGGAGTCAAGAAAGCATGGCCATGAGGGCTGGCCAGTTGGAGTTAAGAGCAGCCCAGATGAGACTTAGTACATAGTAATAACTCAGGGTTATTAATAGGAAATAGATTTTAACAGCATAGAGGGTAGATATCTGCCCAGCTTTAGTGTTGATAAAGGGTTATTATAAAGAGAAAAAGTTGTGTGTCTTTTATCTGGGAACTGAAATATCAAAGGCAGGTTAGAAGTCCCTAATTGAGAGTAAATATTTTCTATAGAGTCTCCGTGCTACCACAGAGACACCTGGGTATTCATATTTATTGCTGCTGTATTAATTGCACTCATATTGCCACTATATTAACAATAGCAAGGAAATGGACTCAGACTAGAGGTCCACAAACTGTTGAATGAGTAGTGAAAATGTGGTACATGCAGAGACCTGGGAGGTGAGAGACTCTCAGGACTCAAAGGGAGGAACCTTAGATGAAATGCTCTACAGTGGTGAGAGGGAACTTGTAGAGCCCACCTCCAGTAGAAAGACAGGACATCAAATGGGGGATGGGGTTGCCATCCCACAGTCAAAAACTGACCCAGAATTGTTCCTGTTTAAAAGAACTGCAGGGACAAAGATGGAGAAGGGCCCGAGGGAAAGGAGGTCCAAATTAGGATCCAGCTCAGGTTGAGGCCCCAAGGTTTGACACTATTACTGATGCTATGGTGCGCTTACAAACAGGGGCCTATCATGACTGCTCCCTGAAAGGTCCAGCAAGCATCTCAAAGAGTCAGATACTAGCACCCAAACAATGGACAGATGCTGCAGACTCCTGTGCTTGAATTAGGGAAAAGCTGGAAGAAGCTGAGAAGGAGGGTGACCCTATAGGAAGACCAGCAGTCTCAACTAACCTGGACCCCCGGGGATCTCTCAGACACTGAGCCACCAACCAGGCATCATACATTAGCTGATATGAGGTCCCCAACACATATACAGCAGAGGACTGCTGGATCTGAACTCAGTTAGAGAAGATGCACCTAACCCTCAAGAGACTTGGGGGCCTCAGGGAGTGGGGAGGTCTGGTGGGATGGAGATGGGGTGGGGACATCCTCTTGGAGACAGGGGGAGGAGGTGTGGTATGTGTAACAGTTGGAGGGTAGACCAGGAGGGCGGTAAAGTCTGGACTGTAAAAAAAAAGATTAGAAAATAAATAAAAAAGAAAATGTGGCACATGAATAAAAATTACATTGTATATATGCAAATTTATGAACTTACATGAAATTAGTAGAATTGAAAATAAATTATATTAAGTGAGGTAACCCAGACTCAGAAAGACAAATACCACATGTACTCTCTTCTATGCATAGTTCAGGCTTTAATTTATGTGGGATCCAGTGCACAGAGGACAGGAACCTAGAATGTAAGCTGCCTGTGGTGGTTTGAATGAGAATGGCTCCTATGGGCTCACCTGTTTGAATGCTTGGCCCACAGTTGGTAGAATGATTTGGAAAGGATCAGGGGGTGTGGCCTTGCTGAGGGTGTATCCTTGTTGAGGGTTGGCTTTGAGGTTTCAGACATACTTGCTATGTTAGATTTCTTTCTCTTTATTCTGTGCTTGTGGATCAGATGTAAGCTCTCACCTACTGTTCCAGTTTTGGGAGCCAGACCTCTCCAAGACTTTCTTGGAGTCCTTGATCAAAGAACAAAGTGACTACTAGTTCTGTGTCCTTGTCCAGAAGACATGGCAAGGTCCAGTCTGAGGCTAGAGCCTGTGCCTTGAAGGTTGCAGTTTTTGTTCCTGAGAATGCAGTTTTCTTCCCTTGAGGGCTTCGGTTATCAGACTCACGGCAGCTGTGTCTGAGGCCTCTATCCTGTTTTCTTTGCCACACTGCTTGATTTAGCTTTCTGCTGACTTTGCCAATTATTCCTCTACAAGTATTGTATAAGATGCTGTACTACTACTACTTCCACCTCTCCCTCTTCTTCTGATTTATTTTATGTGTGTGAATACATTGTCACTGTTTTCAGACACATCAGAAGAGGACAGTGGATCCTGTTACAGAAGGTTGTGAGCCACCATGTGGTTGCTGGGAATTAACTCAGGACCTTTGGAAGAGCAGCCAGTGCTTTTAAGCACTGAACCATCTCTCCAGCCTAAGATGCTGTACTTCTTAATACACTTGCTTGGCACGATCATCAACAACTTCCCAGTTCCAGCTATCTGTCTTCTTTATTTCTCAACCTTAGTCCTTCCCTTGGACATCTTGCTGTTTGAGACCCTTATGTTTCTCTCTTATGTCTGGCTAAATTTTTTTAGTCTCTAATACAACTTAACAGCCCAGATATTAAATAAACCCATTCTTTAATTAGTATACCACTAAAAGAATAGGCTTATTAGAATACAGTAACAATTAAATATTTGAGTTTTAAAAAATTGTTTATGAGAGAATAGTCATAACTATACATGTCACCTGTGATTGCTGAGTAAGATACTAGCTTACTTTTTATTATTGTTAGTTCTTTAAATGGAAGCTTTGACTATCACTTCTATCACGGTTATATATTTTGTTTACATTAAAATACAACTATACCTTCTCTGTAACTTCAATATCTGATGGCTTTAAATTATTAAGAATGATTCAATTTGATGTGCCCTTGGGGACTGAGGTTTTTATCTAATTTATTATTATAATTAAAATATGTAGAGTAATGATTGATATGTAGTAGGAGTTCAAAACTAATGAGTGAAGAATGAATACAATGGTTTAAAGTAACTTTAAGGAAATAATAGTAGATGGGATTGTTTAGACTTGCTTAATTACTTAGTATAGAATTTTCTATTATCTCACATTATTTTAATCCTTAATTAGGTATAAACAACAAAAACTAGTTCCTGATGCTTAGAATATTTTAAAAGTGTAAGAATAGTTTCTCACTAAATCTGAGAAGTTACTGCAAGTAGTTTCTAGGTCAGATCATTACAAGGGCTCTTGGGTAATTGATCTTTGACTGAATTCCTGAGGGGAGATGAGGGATCCTAAATGCTGTGCATTGAGAAATGAAGATACAGAATACAAGAATAAGCATACCATTGAATGTTTATCCTTAAGAGATATTCATCCAATTACCAGATTGGATTAATTCCAAGTTTAATTGTGGACTTTCTTTTTTTTTTCTGTAAAATATTTTTATTACATCAATTGCTTATAGGTGTGGGATGGGTACCAGAAGTACAGGAACACATACGAGCAAATAATACCTTGGTATGACTTCATGAAATTCTTAGATAAATGGATGGAACTAGAAAGTATCATCCTGAGTGAGGTGACCCAATCACAAAAGAACACACATGGTATTCACTCAGTGATAATTGGATATTAGTCCAGAAGCTCGCAATACCCAAGATTCAACTCACAGACCACATGAAGCTCACGAAGAAGGAAGACCAAGTGTGGGTGCTTCAGTCCTTCTTAGAAGGAGTAACAAAATACTCAAGGGAGCAAATATGGAGACAAAGTGTAGGAAAGAAACTGAAGGAGGGGCTGTCTGGAGACCATTCCACCTGGGTATCCATCCCATATACAGTCACCAAAGGTAGATGCTGATGTGGATGTCAGGAAGTGCATGCTGACAGGAGCCTGATATAGCTGTGTCCTTAGAGGTCTGCCAGAGATTGACATATTCAGAGGTGGATGCTCACAGCTAACCACTGATCTGATCAAGGGTTTCCCAAAGGAGGAGTTAGAGAGAAGACTGAAGGAGCTGAAAGGGTTTGTGGCCCCATGAGGAGAGCAACAATACCAACCAACCAGAGCTCCCCAGGGTCTAAATCACCAGCCTGGGAGCACATAGGGAGGGACCCATGGCTCCAGCTGTATATGTATGGGAGGATGGACTTGTTGGGCATAGGTGTAAGAGGAGATCCTCGGTCCCATGAAGGCTAGACACTGAGTGTGGGGGAATTTGAGGGTGGGGAGGTGGGAGTAGGGGGGTAAGTGGGGGCACATTCTCATGGAAGCTGGAGGAGGGGGTTTCTGGGTGGGGGGTATGGGGTAAGGGGATAAAATCTGAAATGTAAATGAAATATCCAATAAAAAAATTTAAAAAAAGAAAAGAAAAAAATTAAGTGCACTTACAACCACAGTTCCTATTGTAGCCATGGTGGAAATTACAACTTAGGAATGGGGTACTATTGCTTAGTAGAAATCATCTGGGTTTTCATTCTTCTTCAAGGAATTGTGGACTTTCTAAAGCAAATTTAAATTTCTCTGAAGTGAACATATCCTGCATTTTCACAATAAAATAACTTTCTAAGCCTTAAAAGAACAGCACAGCCATTTGGGCCGTCTTTGAAGATGACAGTTGTATTTTTTATTTTCTATTTTGATACATAAGTGTATTTGGTCCTTTAGTACAATCTTATAGCTGAAAGGCATTTGACATGGAGAAAAATAATGAAAATATTTTAGTGACAAATTAGTGGGGCAAATTCCAAACTTTTCTGAAGTATATTTGAAAATTATTGTTTTAATCACCTTTAAGAAGAGCTTAGATATAAGAAAATGTTTCTATGTGTGGCTTACACAAAGAATTAAATTTAGAATTCGCCAACTGACTAAATTTAAGTGGTATCTAATGAAGAATCTTTACTCTAAAAGTCACTAAACAAACTGAACTCCTAATTTCTCTTTTCTTCATTTTTTGAGATTTTTATATTCTTTTCAAAATGTCTAATATTTGTAACTGACTTGATTTTAATATATAAATTATATTTCAGAATTAATTTTTAAGTGCTTTTTAATGCTGACTTAGTAGATCAACATGTTATGTCTGAAGTTGGTAGATGCAAGAGATATAGCACCAAGATATATCTTTTTGAGTGAATATTTTCTTTTCTTGATCTTAACACTCACAGTCAGTTGCTATGTATTTCGAGGAGAGGTCATCTCACAGTGTACAAGAACTCAAGTGCAGCACTAGAGAAACCTGGATTCTCTCCCCTTCCTTTTCTTTCTCTCTCCTTTCTTTCCAGTATTTGATGGGGTCCTATTATAACTCTCAGACACATATGTATCTGTCAATGAAATAGAGTCCATATATTCATGGCAATCTTATTATATAGGGTAAGTTAAGTAAATGTGAGTTATAATATATAAATAAACTACCAGCGAGATTAAGTGCTGTGAAAATGACTACATGGTATAAAGACAGTGAGTAGTGAGGCAGCTATGATAACAAGGACTCTGAATAAGGAACCTGGGAAGAGACTAAGTAAAGCCCAGGAGCAAATGCAGATTAGTACTGAGGAAGAGAGCCTTAGACAGAGACAATGTGCCAAAGGTACTAAAATGGGGCTAGGCATGCGAATTCAAAAGTCACTGAAGCATCTACTGTGAACAAACTTGAGGAGTTGGTCAGTAATGAAGTATGAGAGTTACAGGCAGTTGGGAAGACCACAGAACATCTGTTTATAGGGGTAAATGCTTTGTGCATTACTTCAAATACTAGAAACCCATGAGAAGATCTCAAATTAATGATTCAGTGAAATAAATGTACGTTGTTAACAGAACTTTTGTTGTGTAAAGAAAAATGCAGAAGGAAGCAAGATCGAAAGCAGTGAACCAGATAGAGTCGCAGAATTGGTGAGGAATTACTGTGTTTGGTTCAGACCTGGAACAGGAGGGTGATCAGACATGGTTAGATCAGTTATGGTTTGAAGATAGCATTTGCTGAAGTAGTGAGTCTGGAAGGAGCTAGAGTGAAAGATGATTACAAGATTTTTTTTGACATATGTAACTAGATCTGTGGTTAAAGATGGAGAAGAAAATGATGTAGAGACAGTAAGCTGTGCTACTCTTGACATTTAAATTTCATAAAGAGAAGATATTCCTGGGCTAGCAGAAAGCAGGGAGTGTTCAGTCAGGTAGGCAGAAACCAAACAGGCAAAAGAGCGGAGTAAAACTAAAGACTAGGATTACATAAGAGACAATGATCATATTAAATACCATTAGATATTACCACCATGAGAAATGACAATCAACTGTTTGGCACAAGTGGTTTAATCCAAATCATGTGAGCAAAGTCAGCCTGGGAAAGGTTTAGGAGAAAGCCGTAGAATAAGTACCGATGTTTTCTTTCCAGAAGGCCTGGAGCAAGAGGTAGAAGAGTGTAAGCTTTAAACTGCAAGGTGATGTTATCACATGTGCTAATGGAAATAGCCAATAGAGAAAGGGGAACCTTATAGGTTATACAGAGTGCATAACTGCAGGATGAAAATTCATGTGTAGGGGAGGGGAGTGTGATATTTTGCAGCACTTGAGAGATTGCTCTTACAATAAGGGTGATTATAGTTTTATGTGATGAGAGACAGGACATGTGTGGGTAAGTAAAAACAGTTAAAATCTTACTTTATGATTGACAGATTAGGAGAACTGGGGTAAGTTATTTAACCTCTGTGTTTTTGCTTTCTCACTTATAAAACAGAGGCTGTAACAATATCTTAGGAGAGCTAATGAAATTCAGTAATTCAGCACACTATTTGGCAATGCATATTGCTTAATGAGACCTAAATTTCACATTTGCAAATTCTAATGTTGACAAAACTAAGCTGTGGGCCAGTTCTGACTTGCTTGTTTGGTAAAGTTTTGTGGTAACATAGCTATGTTCATTTTGAGCTTTGTTGGCCCAGATGAGCAGTTGCCAGTGGGAGCACACAGTCTATCCACTTTTAGAAGTTTATCAGCTCTTGCCCTAGCTGTCATTACCAATCCACTCAGGTCTTCAAAGAGGCCACCAGCTCCCTGAAATAAGAGGTTGTATTTATCTGTTCTTTGTACTCCTAGTATGCCTTAATAAATAACTAGAATTAAGCAAATGGATGCTATTCAAACATTTTAGAAGTATCTGTCTCTGTTTCTCTCACTAAGTATTTTGGATGAAACAGAAGGTGCCCTAGATGAGGCTATGTTTCTGAGGATGTGTAGTGACTCGGTACTTTATTATATATCACCCAGAGAGGAAGACCATGAAATCTTACAGAATTTACCTCTCCACCATCTCTTACACCATACTGTGTATATTGGTGCCTATATATAGATGGGTATATCCCTCCTTCAGACTTTGGCACTGTTTCTTCTGCTTAAATGTTTTTTCTCTGTTCTTTCACCATATATTTAATCACATGTCATTTAATATCTGTTAACCTCATGTACAATGGCAAATGTGGTCCATCACATCCTCTTAACATGCCCCGTTTGCATCCTGGATTGCAGATTTAGTTTATGGCCTGTCTTCCCCATGCTTCATGAGGTTGTCAGCTGTATGTCTTTGCTGATGTTGTTGTTAACAGTTGCTGCACATCTGGAGTAGACTAATGAGTAGTGGGTGATCAGTAAGTGTTCTGAGGTCAGCGAATTGCACAAGTCAGTGACAAACAGGTGCTTCCCTCACTTTATTTCAGAGTTCCAGTTCTTTTCTCACTATAGAGATTTTAGGGGAACATTTTTACAAACCCTTAAGAAATTGTTCCTTTTCTCAGTCTCATTTGGGATCTCAAGAACTAGGTACTCAAGATTCTATGTTGCCAATGGCGTCAGCATCAGAATTGTCTAAGAACCCGAGAGAACCATAGATTCTGTGGCCTTGCATAAAATCCTCAGGGTACTTTGAATGATTGTCAGAGTTTTGTAAGTTCATAGAGGTTTTTTATATATATAAAATATATATTTTTTAAAGATTTATTTTTAATGATTTAATGTATGAGTGCTCTATCTGCATGTACACCTGCATGCCAGAAGAGGGCACCAGAATTCATTATAGATGGTTGCGAGCCACCATGTGGTTGCTTGGAATTGAATTCAGGACCTCTAGAAGAGCAGGCAGTGCTCTTAACCACTGAGCCATTTCTTCAGCCCCTCTATAAAATATTTTTATTAGCATATATTGAATTCATAGAATCTTAAGACATATCATATGTTCCATGTTATTTAAGTAATATAATTACTCTAGTTCAGAATACTAAGGGATTTAATTAATTAATTAATTAGTTCTTGATTTTATTTTTTTTTCAAGACAAGGTTTCTCTGTGAAGGCTTGACTGTCTTGGAACTCAATCTGTAGACCAGGCTGGCCTTGAACTCCTGGAGATCCACCGCCTCTGCCTCCTGAGTGCTGGGGTTAAAATCATGTGCCACCGATACCACCATCCTGCTGGTTCTATTTATTTATTTTTCCACATAGCCCATTCTATAGTCTGTTTTAATTATGGTTCCATGTTTTAAGCTTTTTTTTCTTCTATTTCTTGTTCTTGGTGACAAGAAATGGTCAGCATATTATTAGTGGCTAGAGAGTGCTGCAAACCACCTTCTCTATACTAGAGGTAGATGGAGGGAGGATGTGGGCATATGTGCTGTCACTGTCCATGTCCTGAGCTGTGGGGACCCCTCATTAACCTTAGTGGTCTGCACTTTTATGTCGGGTTTTTAATCCACCTCTGTATCACATTTCTGATCCTCTGTTTCTCACATGATGGCTGATAGGAATCTGTAAGCTGTTCATCAACGTCAGGAGCCAGTTCCACTGTGATTCAGCCACTCATTCTTTTATCCAGTTTAGGTTAGCTCTGGTCCAACTCTGTACCATCTATTACAACATTTAAAATATCCACTGCTAGGATTTTTTTTTGTGTGAGGTTTATCTTGACCCTATGTATCCATGGTACAATGAAAAATATAAATATGAACCTGATAAATCTCAGCAGCCCTGATCTCATAAAGATAAGCACTGATATATTGAATGTTCCAAATGCTAAGTTTAATTAAGTTCCTTTATCAGGTTAATAGTTAAGATTTTTTAGCTTATGACTTTTGGGTAACAGCTTTTCCTCACTGGGCAAAGATTTAGCTTAACAAGTGTAGACATCTGAGAACCTTTTCCATGAAGCAATGAATACAAGAAGAGATTGCTGCTAGTGCAATTTTAAAAGTTATGTTTTGAGACTTATTTATCAAAGAATATTTTATTGTTTTATGAAAAAAAATTGTTTCCCCAGAAGTTGTCTGTCTAAAACGTGGGGCAGAGACTGGTAGAGAGAGGACAGCACCACCATCTCCTCTATTGATATCTGGAAGGCACTCTAGGGACGCTCTGCTCCCGGGTGTTCTGTCTGCCCATTTTCTCGTCTCTGGGAATTTGATTTGTGCTCTATTAACATTTTGGAAGCTCAGACAAAACTTACTAATGCAACTTCTGTTTGAGGGATTGCCACCAAGTACCGTTTAGTTCAGCAGAATACATTTGACAATCATTCACTTAGATTTTTTTTAATATGGTCGATTTCTTTTAGTTGCATTATATTAAGAGGTCTCTTTATATGCCTTATAAAGCTATGACTTTATAAGAACTTAATTTTAAGAAAATTTGTTTAAAGAGTTTCAGATTCCAGCATACATAAGAAACCTATGCAACCTTGCTCCATCGCCAGGCTTCATTCTCTCAGGTCTGAGATAGGGTCCAGGGATGTGTATTTTTAATAGCAAAGCAAATGTTTCTGAGAGAGCTGTCCTATGGAATAAAACACCCCTCTACTTCAACCTAATCTGGAGAAAAAAAATGTATAGTCATATAAATGTCATAGTAAGTTTCAAAACATAACGCTACTTTAATCATATGACTAGACCGCCACTTGACCTTTGTCTATTGTGTAATGTAGATGGATACTGAAATAGTTCTCTTAGGTGGATAGTATGAAATAAAGACTCAGTAAAGGTTGCCATGTAAAAATCAACAATAGTATTTCTGTTACACAGCCGTAGGCTCAGTACACAGTACTTGGTCAGTAGTCGCTAAGATGCAAAACAAACTCTCAGCCTTCCAAATTATGTCTTCTCTTCTCAACACTCCAGCTCATGACAACATATACTCAAGACACTGTTCTCTGAGATTTTTATAACTCTACTGATTCTTTTGATTGTGTTCTTATTATGACTTGTCGATCATTCTATATTTTATGTTTTTAGGGTGTTTTTTGTTTACTGAAAAGCTTAACTAAGTTTCAAAAAGTTTGAATTAACATTGTTTATTAAGTGAATGATAGCACTGAGGAGAAGGTCCAGTCAGTCAAGCACTTCACTTACTGAGTGAATGGTTTTTGTTTCTATTTTTCCCTCAAGTAAATTAATAGGAATGCTTTAACTATGACCAGCACATTTGCAGGCATCAGAGAGGCTCTTTAATTTTATTTATAAGTATTTCCATTAAAAACTATTGAAAATAATCATTGAGTTGTGTTAGTATTGTGTGCTACTCTTTCAGAAAATTTATCATGTGAATTCAACTATTTATTTTACCATTATTGTAGTCTCAAAACATCCAGGAAACATAACTTGCACTATTTAAAAATAAAAAAGAAGATATATTTCTAGATAAGTGCTAGAGAGATTCTTCCAAATCTACCCGGCCTATCTTGGTCATTTTTGTTCATCTTTCCTTCCTTGCTATAGTCACTGGCCTCACAATCTGTAAACATGCATGAAACAGAAAGAGAAATCAAAGCAAGTTCATAGTGAGCAGGAGCCTGACACCAAGTTTTAAGTGAAAAAACGCTATTACTAGTAAAAATAATAATAAAAAAAAACAAATACAAAAATACAAGAAGTCTTTTGAAGTTTTAAAAATAAGTGAATCAAGGATATTTACCACCAGGGGAACTTACCATAAAATATGAAATAAGAGCCAACAGGCCCAAGATGAAGGTTTCCGTTTTCATTTCTTAATGTTGTTCCTGAAAGAAGGTCAGTGATTGCCAAGTTAGTCAAGTCAGTCGACAGCATTTTTTTTTTAATTTAAAATGAAAACTTAGAAAGAATTTTGACCTTAGTCATGTACCGTGATGAACAAATGCTGGTGCCACGTTCTGTGATGCCCATGTGGTTTAGGCAAGATGACAATGTATGCACACAGCAATGTTGTTATGTCTGTGATATAACATGTGTCTATATAATATGTATATAATTATATATATAATGTTGTTATGTCTGTGATATAACATGTGTCTATATAATATGTATATAATATGTCTGTGATTGCATGACAGATAGTACTCACCTTATTTTTTGTAACATAACTCAGATAATTATTTAAAGAACTGCTCTCAAGCAAAAAAATATTAAGATGATCCTTGTTACATTTAGGGCAAGTACTTTAGGATGAAATAGTTTCTTTGTACTTTGGAGATGTTTACCTGAAGCTAGTAAACTTTATATATTGCTTGCTATATATTTGAGCCTAGTTATTGTCAGTGTGAATAGGTTATTGTGAAATTAATATTTTGGTAAAATTATTGAAGTATTATCATCACCACTCTCATTGTTCATATCTGTCTACTGAATGATTATTGCTCTCATATGCCTTTTTTTCAAGTGATTCTCTAACGGCAACTGTGGTTAATTAGCGTGTGAATTGGGTGTAAAAGTTTGGACTTTAAACTGACAACAATTCCAGAATGTACCATAGCGTTGTGGAAATGAATCTGGGAATGCAAAGCTCAACTACGGATATTCTGTTGATCTTGGGGTTTTTGTGTCTTCTGCAAGTACAGGAAGAGCGGTGTGCAGATGCAGCAGCTGTTACTGTCTCTGTAGACTGCTAATGTGCTGTCTTAAAATTAACTGAAAAGTACGTAAGAAATGTAACTCAAACAGGAATGGCACCAATGTCAATCCTGTTTATGTTTTCAGAGTTCTTCTACTCATGACTTACTGTAGAGACTATCAAAATACATCAAATACTATCAAAATTGCAAAAATTGGGTTGTTCATCATTCAGTTAGCCAGGTCTTCATATCTCCTCTCCCTCATAACTTATCAAAATTCAGTTTGCTCTACCACCTGAAATGTTTTGTCTTAATATATAGTTGCAATTTTGAGGTAGCACGGTACTTTCTCTTAAAAGCCACAAGAATGCTTCACAATGAGAGCAAAACTCAGAACTGTAAAGTTAAAATATCCTTATATATTTATAAACAAATACTCACCTGGGTAGAAGATTCTCCTTTGGAACAGTCAACTGTTAAGCTTATTTTTGCCAAATATTCAGTTTGGGTAGCTACGGTTGAAAATTCGAGAAGAAAGAGAACTTTCATAGAACACAACCCTTCTTAAATACCACTCTCTGATTCCTAGTAAATGGACAGTAAGATTGACAGAAGATAAGATGTATTGATAATGTTTACTGAAACAAAGAAGTGATAGTGGCAGCTTTCCCCTTGGCAACGCCACCCATGGCACTGTGACCCAAGCTACTGTCCAGCAGGTTGGAACTCTGCAGTGTATGGTGTTCACATGTAGATACACATCATCATTATGTGGGGGATGCTTACAATATTTCATTCTCAAGCCCCATCCCTGAAGAATTTGAGAAAATATCTTTTATAAACAGCCCAAGTGTTACAAGTTAAAATTTTATTTGTGATATAACAAAGAGAGTGGTGATGATAATACTTCAAAAATTTTACCAAAATATTATTTTCACAATAACCTATTCATACTGACAATACCTAGGCTCAAATATATAGCAAACTATAAAGTTTACTAGCTTCATGGTGTTGAACCTAGAGCTTTCAAATGGCTAGGTTTATTTATTAGAACTGACATATAAGCAGTATGGCTTGTTTTATTTGTGAAGACATTTATTTTGGAGGAAGAATTTTGAAGAATGGGGAAAAAAGAAGCTTTGAAAGCAGCAGAAAGGCTTTGGTTGTGGGAGATAAAAAATTCAAGAAAAGACATTGTTTATTAATTTTAATTTTATATTTCATTCCTAGAGCTATAATTTTATTTAAAAGTACTATGCACACCCATTTGAGTCACTGAAATGGGTCACATGAAGATTACTGCACACATTTTTTTTTCTGTAGCTAACTACAGCTGAACTTTTAAGCATAATAAATATATTTTAGGTTCTGTGAACACTTGCTATTTTCATTATCTGAACAAGATGAATGGATACAATGCACAATAGCCTAAAAAAGAGGGTAGTTACAGAAAAGTTGTCTAATCCAATTTAAATTTACATTTAGAGATCATAGCATTTTACACAATTTTATGTTTAAAATAAATCCAGGCAGTCTGCTCATTTGGGAAAAAAAATCCCCTTTTGCTGAATGTTAGATTTCATTCTCCAATAGCTCAAATCTGTTTAGCCCCACCATGTTACAGAGTATCCTAACCAACTCATGAAGGGCTGGCTAATGTGACCTTTAAACAACCTCTTCAAAATCATGGAATTATTATAGGAAAGAAGTGAGTTAGAATTGGTCTGTAGCCACCACACTTCCCTTGACTTGTTGGAGCTTTGCTAACGGGAAGGGTGGCATCTGGAAGGCCAGCACAGTTGCTGGCTTGCAGATTGTTTTGCACAAGCTGGTTGTATGTTTCCATGACCTTCTAAGCCAACACAGGGGATGTCCCGAACAGAGTGTCCTCTAGTAACACGGCCATTTTATTAAAAAGATAAAGAGCCCTTCTTTGTGCTTGGTGTAGAAACTGTTTTGATGCCTAGATAGATTCTTAGCCAAATGTTTTAAAGTGACTTATGGTTGTATGGATCACTGATTGTGGAGGACATAAGGACGGATGCTGTCAGATTGAAATAGTTTCTTCATGGGTCACAGGAAATAAAAGATTAGAACGTCAGAAACAGGCATAACCACACTTTTATTAAAAACAAAGGCTATTACTCAAGAGTAATTTTAATTAAAATTGACTATGAAAGACTGGACTAGATAAATTCTCATAATATTTAAAGTGGCCACTGTCTTTAGTCACAGGAAATTCAAACTGTTGATAAAGCCTTACTGTTGTTAATGAATATGGTCAGTTAGTAGATCCCTTTTCCCTCCTAATAAATCTGGATCAACATCAAGCGAAACAATTCTCTGCGGAAAATTTTACCAAAATAATTTTTTTCTTTTTTTAAATTGGGTATTATATTTACATTTCAGATTTTATCCCCTTACCTCACTTCCCCCCACCACCCAGAAACCAATGGAGTATCGCTCAGCTATTAAAAATAATGAATTAGAGAAATTCTTAGGTAAATGGATGGAACTAGAAATTATCATCCCAGTGAGTTAACCCAATCACAAAAGAACACACATGGTATTCACTTACTGATAAGCGGATGTTAGCCCAAAAGCTTGGAATACCAAAATAATTTTAACAGAGCTGTGATTACTGATAGTGAACAAGACTATCCTAGAATGAGTGTCGGGGAGGGTCCCTCACCCAGAGATTCCAGCTACTCACTCCTCTGCTTGTGCCCCTCTCTCAGCTGTACATAACCCTGCCCCAGCTGCATGTGGTCTTCTTGGGAAGTGCTAGAGTTGCAGAGGAGGTGCACCTTCTTGAGACAACACTGTTCTGTATAAAATTTACGCTTTGGGAATTGTACCATCTAATTAACAAAAAATAAAAAAATAAAAAAGTTCTAATGATGTTTTAAGCAACTTCACAATTTTGTGCTGAGCTCCATTCATAGTAATCCTGGGGTGCATCCAGTAGGTTGAATGCTGGTTGGACATGCCAAGGTGAGGCAGAAGGTCCACTGAAGGGAGGGCTCTAAGCATAGCAGCTTTCTGGTAGTCGCTTCAGTGAGGCAGCTAGAAACATCTTTAGTGTGTTGTTGGCCGTTCATGTCTCCCCAGGAGTAGGCATGAAACAAGCAGAATGGAAATTACTGATCAATTATTGACTCTCTGTTTTAGGAGCATGCTATCCACCTATGTACACTTTATGATACTGAAGAAGAAGTAAGGCCCCAGCACAATTAAGTGTACTAATAAATTTTTCAGTCGTGATGATACACCAAAACACCAAGGAGCTGTCAGAAAATAATTCAGGGATATTTCAGAGTATTCTTCTCCCCCCTACTCCGTCTCTCTTTGAAAAATTATTTTCTTTGACCCACATTTTCCCGAAGTTAGGAATTTACTAAGGTCCTTGAAGTTATTTAGTAAATATTTTCTGTAAGAGTTTCTTTGATATATGCTCACAAAGGATTTTCGGGACAGTTAAAGATTCTGTAAACACTCAATCAGCGTGATTCCTCAAACTGCAGTCATGATTGTTGGGCGTATAGGAGGTATTCTGACGCCACATCCGACTTGGTTTTGCGACATCTGTAACTGGTGGTAGACGTAGTCTCACAATGCTTCCATTATGAAGCAAACATTACAAAGCAGCATTGAGAATCAGGGAAACAGGAATATCTAACAGGAACCTAGGTGAGATCAGTTTTCATCTTTGTGAATAGACTCGAGAAGTTCCTGTGTACTTTGATTTTGTAATGAGATACAGGAATGGGTTCACAACATGTGCTCTTCTCTGTGAAATTCCATTCCACCACTGAGCAAAATTTTATTTTTATTTGAAAGTTGGTTATTTAATTTGTCCAATTATAATAGTGGCTGACCTATAATTTTGTTTTTGAGCTTCCCATGTTCCAAAGGACAGGGAGGTTAACTACAGAAGGCGGCAGGGTAGCAGTACATTAGCTTGCTTAGACTTGTTTTTTCGCGGAAGTGTTTGTCCACTTGGCAGGGGACAGAGAGGGCAGATGGGGGATTGTATTTTTTGAAAATCAGTGTGAGTATGATACAGAGTTTTGGTTTTGTGCCAAGAATTTGAGTATTGACTTTGGATCAGTTTGAGTGAATGTGTGTGGGCCCACCCTTAATGAGGAGCTCGGGCTAAGTTTATTTGTCTGAGCCTCACTTAAGAAAAATAATATATGACTTGTAAAGTGGTTGATGCATCGAATATATTCATATCTATCTAGAAATCTATGTCCTTCTTTTACCTTTTACTATATGTATGCTTATTATGTAACTACCTTTAAACAGAGAACAGTCTTTCAAAGGCTGGTAGTTGTTGCTATTCAATTTGTGAATTTATTATTATTATTACTAAACATTTACTAAGTGCTGTCTCAAAGTGTATGTTTCTCAGTATGAGCTTAGAGGCAGAAACTGACAGCACTTGATCTACAAATAGTAATGAGAGAGAGAGAAAACCAAGAGTACAACCTTAGGTGAGATTTAAGAGGGAATTTAATAGTGGGATCAGGAGGACAACTTAGAAAGTTAGTAAACTCATCCAGAGAACAAGGTTCTAAAGTCTCAAATTGGACAGAAAAGAAGTTGATAGGCTATTTGCAAATACAGGAGCAGCCATACAGTGTGGCCGGTTCCAGCCACGATGAAAGTGACAGTCTAAAAGGGCGTAGGAGATAAAATGTGGGGGCTGACATGGGGGATGTGATCAGAACAGTACAGGAAGAGGACAAACTTGCTGAGACCTTTTTCTAGATGGTGACTTAGATGAGAAAATAGAAGTAACAAGTGATCATTAAAGATGAGGAATTATTAAATGGTGGCAAAACCAGGTTCTAGATGTGGCTTAAGATCGCAAGCAAAATATGTTATGCACTCAATGAGTTAGATACTAATTTTAAAAGTATATTCTTTGCTATTATTTTAGTTGACACATCATTATATATGCCTTCCTCATTGCTTCCTCATTTGTCACTCTGAGTGACATCACTGTATGATCTGTACTGTGCCATTGCTGCTTAGTACCTCTGCATTCTTCCAGCATATGGGCTTAAAATCCAACTAACTAGCTTGCTTGCTTGCTTGCTTCCTTCCTTCCTTCCTTCCTTCCTTCCTTCCTTCCTTCCTTCCTTCCTTCCTTCCTTCCTTCCTTCCTCCCTCCCTCCCTCCCTCCCTGCCTTTCTTCTCTCTCTCTCTCTCTCTCTCTCTCTCTCTCTCTCTCTCTCTCTTTCTTTTTCTTTTTTTTACATGTTCTTTTTATTCAAGGGTTTCTTCACAGGCAGTATTTAAAGTCAGGCTTTTAAAATTAAAGGCCTAAACTACAGAAGTTTTGTAAATATGACACTGGCAAGGGATGACCATCTGGATAATTTAAACCCTCATTATCCTGGAGTGCAACTTTGTAACACAGAACGCACAAGATCAGTATCATTCAAAACAAACAACTGAGAGACCACAGGTGCTGGGTAACTCTGTCAATGAAGAGAAAGGTCAGTCTCAGCCTTGCTGAGTTCTGTGGCAGAGCATCAACTGTGCTTCAGAGCTTTGTAAAGTCTCTTTCTCCATGAGCCAATCCGCACATCTCTGCTGAAGCTCTTTCTCTCGTTCCTGTTGCTGCTGCTGCACATCTTCTCCTACACACTCCAGCCTGCGGGGAATAGCAGAGTCTTCATGTTTCTCGAGTTCTTCAACAGTGCGTAGCTCCAAGTGAGCCTGCTCAGTCTGGTCCCATAAGTCATTCAACTGTTTCATGAGCCCCATAGCACCAGACTGGTAACCACCAAGCAAAATTATCATCTTCTTTTCTGTCTTTGCAGCTCTCTTGGTTTCTGTTGTCATGTGAATCTTGTTTATCTCAAGTCTCTTTTCAAGTGTTTCAATTTTGTCCTTTTTGCAAGCAAGATTAGCCTGTGTAGTGGCTCTGAGCAGGAAGACAGAGGACTAGCATTCCTACACATTTGGTTGTAAGCTTCACTGGAGAGTTCTCCACAGCCCATTCCTTGTTTTACCACTTCCATCTCCTGTACCAGAACACTCCGGGCCTTTTTCAGATCTTCTTTGGAGAACTTCTCGTAAGGGCTGTGCTCAAGATTGCTCTTAATTGTTGGTAGCAAACCCGACATTTCTTCCTTTTTTATTTCCAGATGGCTTTTAGGGGTGATGTAGAAGGTTATAATGCAGCATTGCAATCATTTCTTTTTTGATCAGTTCTTCACATTTCTGTAAATCTGTTAGAGGTGGTTCTACATTTAAAGGTCTTCAAGTAGTTTCATTTACTTCAGATGGTCTGGGTAAGTCCTTCTGAACAGCTCTGTGCACTCGTTTCATTTCCTCTGCACGCTCAGCGTCTCGTATGTCCTGCTTTCGACCATCCCCATCAGCGGCATCTTCAATGTAGGTATCATCTAGTTCACGTTCTTCCAGGCCCTTCTCAGAAATTTCTGGTAGAACAATTTCAAAATCATTCTTAGGCCCATCTAACCCTAGATGGAGATGTTCACGAGATTCTCTTTCCATCTGCTTCACATAAGAGTGGTCACTGTTGTCTGCCATTCCATCCTCTGGATTAATGTTTAATTTGTTTCTAAGCGGTGCTCTGCCTGGGGTGGCATTAGTGACTGTTTAGGGGTTGTTCCACTTCGGGGACTCAGCCCTTCAGCTCGATTAGAAGGAGCCCACCTTTCAATGGAGTGTTCACATTAGTCAAGGCCATGGGTTCTGAGCTTCCTGTAGAGTCCTGTCTTGGGAGGCTGGTGCCCGTGGTGTTCTCAGAGCAGTGCTGTTGTTTGTGACATTGTACTCAGGCAGGAGAGTGCTAGAAGCAGAGTTTGTGATTCCAGACTCCTCTACTGTCTGTCTTGCAACTTCACTGGCCTGGCCTACCTTGACAGCTTCCTGCAGTTCAGCATCTGAAACCTGAGGGGCCTCGCAGGCAGCACAAGTTTGCTTCTCTTTTTAGTAAACTCAGAGACACCACTAGTTTGAAGGATAGCTGATGGTAAATCAGATTCCTTTTTTCTTTTTAAATGCTGTTTGTCTTTTTTTTTTTTCTGTCTCTTCCTTCTTTTTCAGATCTTAGCTCCCCATCAAGATCTTGCTGTTGTAATTTCCTGAAATCTGCATCAAGAGCCCGGCAATTCTCCTTAGAAGATCATAAAAAACAAGAGCTGGCAGTTTTTTTTTTTTTTTTTCAAATGGGATTTCAGCATTATAATCCACTCTTCTCTTCTTTTTCCTTTTCTGAATCTCTATGCCAGCTGCTGGAAGCTCTCGTCTATTCTGGAGGGCAGTGAGGTACTTTGCTTCTTCCAACTGCTTTTCTCTTGCTTTCCTCTTAGCCTTCTTTCTTTGAGTATTGGCCAGACAGGCTCGAGCCTCAGAAAGCATCTCAAATTCATCCTCATCCATGTCAATTGGATCAGGCTGGGCTGGTTTGGTTTCTGGGTTTGGGTTTATCTCTCCAGACTTATGTTTTCGGGGGTCACCTGTTGTTGCCTCTTCATTGTCCCTTTGGGTAGTTTTGTCCAGGAGGAATTCATAGTGTTCCAAGCACTGGGCTGCTGTTCTTTCTATGATCGGAGCAATGGTCCTCCACTGCGTTGGCATCAGCTTGGCTAAATGCACAAGTTTTTCTTCCTCTTCTCTGGACCATTCAGTGTTTTTTTTTTTTTTTTTAATACCTGGGTCCAGCCATTTGTACCATCTGGCTTTGCATTGCTGATTTCCTATGCAGCAACGAGGCAATCCCAGACCACTGGTTTTTTCCATTTTTCATTACCGCTGCTTTCAGAATTTTATCCTCTATATTCCTCCACACGCCCCCTTAGATCACAATCCAAGGCATCTTGGTGACAGAGTGTCCGGGCAAGTGGCCGAGAGGAGCTTTGAGAAAGTAGTAATGGTGCTTTGGTCACGGGATGCAAAGAGGCCACTTCCTTCAAAAGCAACCTTCTGCCTTCCAACATTCTTTTCTTATTACCAATGCTCCCATAGCATCCCTTAGACATTGTCATTTCCAACAACTGCACTGCCTTACGGTGTCAACTTGAAATATTTAGTCTTCTTACTCCAGTATATTTTTTATTAAAAAAAAATCACTAGGAATTGAAAATCTCAAAAACTGCTCCAAAGAGCCTTTCTAAATAGGTCTACTTCCCCCGAGTCCTTCCCCCCAACCCCCACTACCTCTGGTGGGTGGTAGGTTATAAGGGAGGTTAAAGCGCTTAAGAACTATCATTAAAAGTAGGATTTTTAAAAATTAAAGTTACAGTGCCCTAAGGCTTATTGGGTCTTTCCCCTCTCATTAAATGAAATGATTGTTTACATGGTGAAGACAGTATTTTCAGAGTGATTCTTGGTCTCATATTCATATCACAGATTTAAAACCTTGTCACATAGATTTGAATTTTTAGGGGTGGGAGGTTGTGTTCTATATCGAGCCATGACCTCCTGTGCTGTTGATGTTATCCTGGCCTAAGCCATTGTCTGTCACCAAGACTTAATAGAATTTACTGTTTTCCTTTTTGAGACAGGATCTTCTGATGTTTTCTGGCTAGCCTCAAACATGTGATCTCCTTGCCTTATTATCCACAAAGTGTGTGTTATAGGCATGTGGTACCATGCCTGCCTTCGCTCCAGTCTTGCTCTCTCATAGTTGATGCTCAAAATTAAATCACTTTTGTTATATATCCCCACTCCATACCAATAGTAGCATTCCTTATTTTTATTAATTATTTTATATATTTGTACATCAAATGTTGTCTTCCTTTCTGGATGCCCCTCTGCAAGCCTCCCACCCTATCCCTTTCCCCTTTGCCTCTAAGAAGGTGCTCCCTAAACTCCCTATTTATTCCTGCCTTACCCCTCTAGCATCCCACTTCCCTGGGACAATGAGCCAAAACAGGACCAAGCACCTCCCTTCCCACTGATTCCAGATGAGGCAGTCCTCTGCTGCATATGTAGCAGGAGCCATGGATCCTTCCACACATTCTCTTTGGTTTGTTATTTTGTCCCTGGGAGCTCTGAGAGGTCTGGTTAGTTGATACTGTTGTTCTTCCTGTGGGATTGCAATCTCTGTTAGCTCCTCCAGCCTTCTCCTAACTCTCCCATTAGGGTTCCTGGGCTCAGTTTAATGGTTGGCTGTAAGTATTGCATCTGTCTTAGTCAGGTGCTGGTAGAGCCTCTCAGAGGACAGCCATACCAGCCAGGCTCCTGTCTACAAGCACGTCTTGGCATCAGCAATAGTGTTGGGGTTTGGTGTCTGTGGATGGGATGGATCCCAATGTGGGGAGGTCTCTGGATGGCCTTTTTCTTCAATATCTGCTCGATTTTTTTTATCCCTGCATTTCCTTTAGACAGGAACAATTCTGGATTAAAGATTTTGAGATAAGTGGGTGTCCCTGTCCCTCAACTGAGGGCCATGTCTATCTACTAGAGGTGGTCTCTTCAGGTTCTATCTTGCCACTGTTGGGGTATTTCAGCTCATGTCATCTCAATTGGGTCCTAGAAATCTCTGGCATCCCTGTCATCTAGGACTTTCTAGTGGTTTTCCCTTCTTCCTGTTCACCACCACCCACTGTACATATCTCTATTCATTTTTCTTACTCTCTGGATTTCTCTCCTGTTTCTTCTCACACCTGATCCTGCACCTCCTTTCCTTCCACCATCCCCTCTTCCATACAGGTCTCACCCTCCCTCTGCTTCTTGTAATTATTTTGTTCCCCCTTCTAAGTGGGATTGAAGCATCCACACTTTGGCCTTGCTTCTCGTTAAGCTTCATATGGTCTATGGGTTGTATCCTGGGTATTCTGAGCTTTTGGGCTAATATCCACTTATCAGTGAGTACATACCATGCATGCCCTTTTGGATCTGGGTTATAACACTCAGGATGATATTTTCTAGTTCCATTTATTTGCCTATATAAATTTGAAAAGTAGTCATTTTTAATAGCTGAGTAGTATTCTTCTCCAGCACTGTGTGTACTTGGACACTGCCATGCTTCTTGTCATGAAAATAATTGGCCAAATAAAATGGTTTCATCTTAAGGTATCCCCGTAAAGAATGCACAGCAGCTGGTTAGCATCATGTTTTAAAATGAATGGCATTATTTGGAACAGGTGTATCCATCATGTATTATATCTTAACATAGTTTCAGAACCTTTCCTTGGATTTAGTACTAATGGTATATATAACAATGTCAGCTCTTATTATTTGAGTGTAAAATGATAGGGTGAATTTTCACTTCTGATATTTGTAATGATGCAGGAGAAAATGCCCTTATATTTGTTCATGGAGAGTCTGAGCAATAGAAGATTTTCAAGTAGTTTTATTGATTTTACAGTAAATATTTTGAAATGGATTTTTTCCCTTGTACATTTTGCTTTGCAATCCCAGGCTACTGTAGACATACACACATTTGATATATTAACAATTTTATTTGGTCAAATGGGATGAACTTAATTTCTCATGGTACCTAGGAGTTAAAGAAGAGGTCTTCCTATTAGATGCAATTAAAGGGGAATTATCATTTATTAATTGGCCTAGATTTTATGTTAAACTATGTAATGTTAGTCTACAATGGATGTTCTCCAATCTGCTTTCTAGTCTCCATCTGTGTCCCACCAATCAAGACTGAAAGGGATGTATTTTTTTAGCTCTGTTTTCCTTTACGTTTCTTAAAGTGTGTGATGAATTTCACGAACCCCACTGTCTGAGCTTTTCTGTCAAATCAGTGCACACAGTAGCCTGTCTGCTCCTATACCAACTCCACTGATAGCTTACATGTGGCAGGCAAACAGTGCAACCATGAAATAATCTTAGAAATGTTGTTTCACTCAATATTATAACCAATGTAATATATATTGGCTTCTCTTGCCTATGGTCTTGTGCTTGCCTCTTGCTGTCTGGTTATCCCTGGTGTTTGCTGCTCTGGGTGATTCTGTCTGGAGTCTGCGGTCTTTTGTCCCTGGATTGCTTCAGGTCTCCTGGTAGGCCTGTGGCCCTGGCTATAGCAGAACAACTGTGGGGCTTTCAAATGTGGGGTGGGGTCCTCAGAGGGGCAGAGAAACTGCTTACATGTTGCCCTGACTGCAGTGGATGTCCTGGGAGGCCTTCAAACTGTTTGGTCTTCAGAGGAGTACCCAAGCTGTTGTCCTATGTGAAGCTGTTCTCCAGTAGGGCCTATGGTCTGTGTTTTTTTGTTTCCCTGTGTGCAGCAGAACTCAAGGGAGATTTTCATTCTTTTTGGTTAGTCGTCCTGCATGCCACAGAGTCCTCAGGAGGTCTTCAGACTGTGGTGTCTGTGTCCCAGTTGCCCTGTGTGCATTGGATCTCATGGGATGCCTTCAGGCTGTGGTGTCATTTGTCTTGTGTGCAGATCTCCTGGAACACCAGTTGCCCTGACTGCAGCAGATTTCCTGGGATACCTCAGGATGTGGTATCATCAGGGAGCAGGCTAGCTAGCAGTCTGTCCCAGCAGAAACGACCAGGCAGAAGGTGAGTCATATATGGCAGGCAGGGGTTTTGTGGGGGTGATTGGTTCTGAGTCCACTGGGCTCCCATGGGCAGCTGTGGGACTTTGGAACAATTCTCACTAAATACTCTGAGTTCAGAGGATCTTCTCTGATGTCTTAGGATATGGTGCCATCTAGGGAGTAGACTAGCTATCAGTCTGTCTCAGCAGAAAGGACCAGGCAGAAGGAGAGTAGTATTTAGTTAGCAGGGGTTTTGGGGGATGATGGGTGAAGTGCAATTTTTAAAAAACAATTATTTGATCTGTCACTCTTACATTGTTATACTGACCATCTTAGACTGTAGAGAATCCTAGCTGTTTGTAGTGCTGCCACCCACAGCAAGAATGATGAAATCTCTACCTGTTGCATGCTGTTTCCCAGAGCATTGAGAGAGATAATTTGTGTAACAGCTGGAAGACTATCATACCAAAACTTGTGGGACTCCATGAAAGCAGTACTAAGAGGAAAACTCATAGCTATAAGTACCTACAAAAAGAAACTGGAGAGAGCATACATTAACAACTTGACAGCACACCTGAAAGCATTCGAACAAAAAGAAGCTAATATACCTAAGAGGAGTAGACAGCAGGAAATAATCAAGCTCAGAGCTGAAATCAACCAAGTAGAAACAGAAAGAACTATAAAAATATCAACAAAACCAGGAGCTGGTTCTTTGAGAAAATCAACAAGATAGATAAACCCTTAGCCAGACTAAATAAAGGGTACAGAGACAGTATACAAATTAATAAAATCAGAACTGAAAAGGGAGACATAACAACAGAAACTGAGGAAATTAAAAAAATCATCAGATCCTACTACAAAGGCTTATACTCAACAAAATTGGAAAATCTGGATGAAATGGACATTTTTCTAGACAGGTACCAGGTACCAAAATTAAATCAGGAGCAGATAAACCATCTAAACAGTCCTATAAACCCTAAAGAAATAGAAGAAGTTATTAAAAGTCTCCCCACAAAAAAATTCCAGGACCAGATGGTTTTAGTGCAGAATTCTATCAGACCTTCCAGGAAGACCTAATACCAATTCTCTTCAAGCTATTCCATCGAATAGAAACAGAAGGAACACTACCCAATTCGTTCTATGAAGCTACCATTATGCTCATACACAAACCACAGAAAGACCAACAAAGAAAGAGAACTACAGACCACTCTCTCTTATGAACATTGATGCAAAAATACTCAATAAAATCTTCACAAACGAATCCAACAAAACATCAAAACAATCATCCATCATGATCAAGTAGGCTTTATCCCAGGAATGCAGGGATGATTCAAGATATGGAAATCCATCAATGTAATCCACTACATAAATAAACTCAAAGAAAAAAAACACATGGTCATCTCACTAGAAGCTGAGAAAGCGTTTGACAAAATTCAACATCCCTTCATATTAAAACTCTTGGAAAGATCAGGAATTCAAGGCCCATATCTAAACATAGTAAAAGCAATATACAGCAAGCCAGCAGCCAACATCAAACTAAATGGAGAGAAACTTGAAGCAATCCCACTAAGATCCAGGACTAGACAAGGCTGTCCACTCTCACCTTACCTATTCAATATAGTACTGGAAGTCCTAGCTAGAGCAATTAGATAACAAAAGGAAGTCAAAGGGATACAAATAGGAAAGGAAGAAGTCAAAATATCACTATTTGCAGACAATATGATAGTATACTTAAGTGACCCTAAAACCTTCACCAGAGAACTCCTAAACCTGATAAATGACTTTAGCAAAGTGTCTGGATATAAAATCAACTCAAACAAATCAGTAGCCTTCCTCTACTCAAAGGATAAACAGGCTGAGAAAGAAATTAGGGAAATGACACCCTTCACCATAGCCACAAATAAAATAAAATATCTTGGAGTGAATCTAACCAAGCAAGTGAAAAATCTGTATGACAAGAACTTCAAGTCTCTGAAGAAAGAAATCAAAGAAGATCCCAGAAGTTAAAAAGATCTCCCATGCTCCTGGATTGGCAGGATTAACTTAGTAAAAATGGCCATCTTGCCAAAAGCAATCTACAGATTCAATGCAATACCCATCAAAATTCCAAATCAATTCTTCATAGAGATAGAAAGAGCAATTTGCAAATTCATTTGGAAAAACAAAAAACCCAATATAGCGAGAACTATTCTCAACAATAAAAGAACTTCTGGGGGAATCACCATCCCTGACCTCAAACTGTACTACAGAGCAGTAGTGATTAAAAACTTCATGGTATTGGTACAGAGACAGGCAGGAAGATCAGTGGAACAGATTTGAAGATCCAGAAATGAACCCACACACCTATGGCCACTTGATCTTTGACAAAGGAGCTAAAACCATCCAGTAGAAAAAGGTCAGCATTTTCAAGAAATGGTGCTGGCTGAACTGTAGGTCAGCATGTAGAAGAATGCAAATTAATCCATTTTTATCCCCTTGTACAAAGCTCAAGTCCAAGTGTATAACGGACTTTCACATAAAACCAGATACACTGAAACTAATAGAAGAGAAGTTGGGGAAGACCCTCGAATACCTAGGCACAGGGGAAAAGTTCCTGAACAGAACACATCAATGGCTTATGCTCTAAGATCAAGAATTGACAAATGGGACCTCATCAAATTGCAAAGCTTCTATAAGGCAAAGGACACTGTCAATAGACAAAACGGCAACCAATAGATTGGGAAAAGATCATTACCAATCCTACATCTGATAGAAGGCTAATATCCAATATATACAAAGAACTCAAGAAATTAGACGCCAGACAACAAAATAACCCCATTAAAAATGGGGTACAGAGTTAAACAAAGATTTCTCAACTGAGAAAATACGAATGGCCAAGAAGCACCTTAAGAATGTTCAACATCCTTAGTCATCAGGGAAATGCAAACCTCACACCAGTCAGAATGGCTAAGATCAAAAACTCAGGTGATAGTAGATGCTGGCGAGGATGTGAAGAAAGAGGAACACTCCTCTATTGTTGGTGGGATTGAAAGCTGGTACAACCACTCTGGAAGTCATTCTGGTGGTTCCTCAGAAAATTGGACATAGCACTACCTGACGATCCAGCTATACCACTCCTGGCATATACCCAGAAGATGCTCCAACACATAACAAGGACATATGCTCCACTATGTTCATAGCAGCCTTATTTATAATAGCCAGAAACTGGAAAGAACCCAACAATATCCTTCAACAGAGGAATGGATACAAAAAATGTGGTACATTTACACAATGGAATATTACTCAGCTATTATAAATAATGAATTTGAGAAATTCTTGGGTAAATGGATGGAACTAGAAAATATCATCCTGAGTGAGGTAACCCAATCACAAAAGAACACACATGGTATTTACTCACTGATAAGTGGATGTTAGCCCGAAAGCTTGGTATGAACTAACTCTTCTTATTGATATAAAAGTGAGATGAATATTGTTACTCTCATAGGCATTGTACCAGTATAACACATTTAGGAATACAAGGCTTAGACCCAGTCCTTCTTTAAATTTTTTAACAGATTTGAGATGGTTAGCCTGTGAGTTAAGGGACTATAGCAAATTCATGGCTTGGAGTTTATTGTTAGGGTGTTTTCTATGTTTTATTTAGAAATAGCTGAGTGGGGTTAACAGACAACAGTCCAGATTAACTTACATGGATAGTTGGTTTTCAAAACGTCAGAAGTCCACAGAATTGATGTTACAAAGATTTCTGTATTAATGTTCAGTTTGATTGGAGATTTGTCTGCTCCTGACAGCTTCCTGTATTGACTTCCAGGAAGAAATCGAGCATCTTTAGAGTTACTCCATTTGTGGTGAGAAAGCCACTAGGGAAGAATTGCCTCTCTTCAGCTACAGACAAATTACTGTCCAGAAAAGGACACAATTGCAGAATAGTCGATTGATTATCTGCTTAAACAGAGTAATCAGCTTTTAATAATTCTGCATCACTAGGTCTGTCAGATGATCCTGGGCCAGATGGCTGAAGATTTGATGCTCCAACATTTTGTAGTATAGGGATTGTTCAGGTGTTCAGCGGTTTCTATAAATTGGCTAAGTTTTAGAAGCTATGCTTGGTGCTTCCCATAATTTTAGTTAACTCAGTCACTCTGGATTTCTGACAGGGTTGAAAACTTATAGTCTCATAGGCAATCCTGGCTATTTACTTTGAGATAAAAGATTTGAGTGGATAGTTTTCAGCTGACATTCATTCTAAAGCCAAGAAAAAAGCCAGGTCCAAAACTAAGTGTTTTAGTTAGGAGAGATGAAAGAGGTTCTGGTTAGTCAACAAAATGATGGACTGGGTATTAGGACTATCTTGTACCTCACTGGTACAAATTGGCATAATTATGCTCTAATTGTATTTTGAAGAAAAGTTGTATTTTAACAGGAAGAGTGATATGTATGAGGAGCTAAAGTGAGAGGGGTACCGAGGGGAAGAGAAGGAGTAAGGAGAGGAGAAGAAAGGAGAGGAGAAGCTAGGTGATGAGAGAGAGAAAGAGAGGGGGGGCATGGAGGCAGATGTTCACGTGTCTTCACCAGTCCAAGATAGTTGATATATCTAGGCTGGGTATTAGGTTACACTTCTGATCGAGCATTATGAAACTTATAAAGCCTTTGATTAACATTTTTAAAAAGTGTAGAAAAGCAAAAAGAAAAAGGGGGCATGGGGTAGGGGATTTCTGGGGGTGGAGGGGGAATGGGAAAAGGGGATGGCATCTGAAATGTAAATAAAATATCCAATAAAAAAGAGTGACAGATCAAATATTAGTTTAAAAAATTGCACTTTACCCATCACCCCCCCAAAACTGCTGCCAATGGAATACCACTCTCCTTCTGCCTGGTCCGTTCTGCTGAGACAGACTGATAGCTAGTCTGCTCCCTAGAAGGCAACATATCCTAAGACATCACCGAAGATCCACTGAACTCAGAGTATTTGGTGAGCACTGTCCCAAAGTCCCACAGCTGTCCATGGAAGCCCAGTGGACTCAGAACCAATCACCCCCACAAAACCCCTGCCTGCCATATACAACTCACCTTCTGCCTGGTTGTTTCTGCTGGGACAGACTGCTAGCTAGCCTGCTGCCTGATGATAACACATCCTGAGGTATCCCAGGAGATCTGCTGCAGTCAGGGCAACTGGTGTTCCAGGAGATCTGCACACAAGACAACTGACACCACAGCCTGAAGGCATCCCAGGAGATCCAATGCACACAGGGAAACTGGGGCACAGACACCACAGTCTGAAGACTTCCTGAGGACTCTGGAGCACGCAGGAAAACTGACCGAAAAGAATGAAAGTATCTCTTGAGTTCTGCTGCACACAGGGAAACAAAAAACACAGACCATAGGCCCTACTGGAGAACAGCTTCACAAAGGAAAACAGCTTGAGTACTCCTCTGAAGACACAACAGTCTGAAGGCCTCCCAGGACATCCACTGCAGTCAAGGCAACATGTAAGCAGCTTCTCTGCCCCTCTGAGGACCCTACTCCACATTTGAGAGGCCCCACAGGAGGTCTGCTATAGCCAGGGCCACAGGCCTACCAGGAGACCTGAAGCAATCCAGGGACAAAAGAGACAAACTACAGACATAATCACCCAGAGCAGCAAACACCAGGGATAACCAGACAGCAAGAGGCAAGCACAAGACTATTGGCAAGAGAAGCCAATATACATGGGCATCATCAGAACCCAGTTCTTCCACCATAGAAAGCCCTGAATATACCAACACACATGAAAATCAGAAAGCTGACCTAAAATACTATCTCATGAAGATAATAGTGTTCTTTAAGGAGGATAGAAATAAGTCAATGAAAGAAATACAGTAAAACACAGGTAAACAGGTAGAAGCCCTTAAAGAGGAAACAAATAAATCCCTTAAAGAAACACAGGAAAACACAATCAAACAGGTGAAGTGTAGTGGGAGATATTTAAATCTCCAACCCAAATATGACCAGTCAATGAAAACACAACTCAGTAATTATGAATATATTCTGCAAGCCTGGATTGGGCAGATACCCCTACACTACTCTGTTGACCAGCTATGAGACCCTTATAATTTGAGGGTTGTCCAGACCCTGTGTCTGTCCTTCTACCTCCTGCTTCCCAGTCATCCTCCTCAGTAGTCCTCCTCCATCATCTTCTCCTCTTTTTCTCCCTAGTCATCTCTGTCATCTTCCTCCTCCATTGTCTTCCTCCAGTCTTCTTCTCTCCCCAGCCTTTATTTCTCCACCTACCCTTCCTCTGCCCAATCACTGGCTTCAGCCTTTATTGTACAAATTAAGATGGGCAGAAGGTTCACTAGAAATCACCTGTGGAATGACTCACACCTCTGCAGTTCTTCACAGGAAAGGGAATTAGTATCAAAATACAAGGCTGGACCTATCCACAACAGTGAAGTAATTGAATAAGTGGTCCAAGACTAAAGGTGGAAGCAGAAACAATAAAGAAAACACAAATGGAGGCAAACCTGGAAATGGAAAACCTAGGAAAGACATCAGGAATTACAGAGGTAGTATCAGTAACAGAATATAAAAAACAGAAGAGAGAATCTCAGGTGTAAAAGATACCATGGAAGAGATTGACACAACTGTTGAAGAAAATTCAAAACATAAAAAACTCCTAACCCAAAACATACAGGAATTCGTGACACAATAAAAAGACAAAAAAAATCTAAGAATAGTTGGAATGGAGGAGAACGAAGAGTCCCAGCTCAAAGGAGCTGAAAATATCTTCAACAAAATCATAGAAGAAAATATCCCCAAACTAAAGAAAGAGATGGCCTAAAGAACACCAAATAAATGGGACCAGAAATAAAATCCCCTTGTCACATACTAATCGAAACACTAAACACACAGAACAAAGAAAGAATATTAAAAGCTTCAAGGAAAAAGCCAATTAACATACAAATGTAGACCTATCAAAATTACACCAGACTTCTCAGCAAAGACACTAAAAGCCAGAAGAGCCTGGTCAGAGGTCATGTAGACTCTAAGAGAACACAAATGCCAGCCCAGGTTACTATTCCCAACAAAACTGTCAATCATCATAGATGGAGAAAACAAAATATTCCAGGACAAAGCCAAATACAAACAGTATCTATTTACCACTCCGGCCCTACAAAGGATGATAAAAGGAAAATTTTTAGATGAATTTTTATTTATTTATTTTTTGTTTTGGAAGCACACTTGTCTATAGAAGAGTAGCCACTAAAGTCACTGTTCATTTGTAGATTGTACCCAGGATCTTAAAGAGCTATTGTTTTATTCTGTATTCTATTTTTTATTTATTTTATTGCATATTTTATTTATTTACATTTCAGATATGATCCCCTTTCACCATTTCCCCTCCCTATAAACCCTATTCCATGCCCCCTCCTCCTTTTTGTTTTTATATCATTTGAATTACATGCAAGTATTCAGGTCAGTTCTAGGTTGAGGGACTAGCAATACAACAGATGCAAGTAGTCAAGGAACAAGCAACACAATAAACACAAATAGTCAACGAACATAGACACAGTGATCATGGGAGTTCATATGAACTTTTAATTCTAAAGAAGAAGCATATTCCAAGACATTCAAAATGAGATGGGGAATATATTGGATACAGTCGACTTTTGTTTTATTCTGTTTGTATTCTCTCACTGAAGACTATTCACATATCTGAAGAGAAAATTAGACTATCTAAATCCAAAGCTCATGAAAATCTAACAGCTACAGGGAAGGAAATGAACCTGAAAGAGCCTGGGAACTCTAACCACTCTAACTACTTGGCCTAGGCAACTATCTCCTTCCTTTACTCTTAGAAACATGAATACCCTTGTCTTGCACTCTTAGGCTTCTATCATAGATACCTACAGCCCTCCTTTTCTCTCTTTCTTCCCCTCATCCTTAACAGCCAATCAACCAGCACTGCAAGCACCCTCTGACAATGTGGAAGCCACTTCTGCACCTACAACTATGGTTGCAATCCCATCTGCTTCTGCTCCTTCTTTCAACAAATGTATAGATGCTGACGCCATCACTCTGCTTAGCAGCCTCCATCCTGATACTTCACAACTGGTGTGGCAGATGAGACTATCTCAGCTACCAAAGATGAAAAGGCTCCAACTGAGCCAAGAGGCAATGGCCCATATGCTTCAGATAATAGCAATCAAACTTCTACAGACAATATTCCAACTTCTACAAGTAACAATACTCCAAGTGCTAAACAAATTACCTCCCACAAAGCTACAGCAAACAGCATGCAACAGGTAGAGATTTCATCATTCTTGGTTGTGGTGGCAGCACTACAGAAAGTTAGGATTCAAAACAATGTAACATGATCAGAATATGAAAGTACACGAAGACAGGGAAAACAATAGTTTAAAAAATCAACATATTTTCCAACTAGATTTGTGCATACATACACAGTATAGGTGTGAGGTCTATGTGTTCTTGTGTGTTTGTGTGACAACAAATTCATTGGCATAATCAATGAGAAAAAAAGAGACACCTTGTATTTGACTAATACTTGGCCACTTTTCCTTTATTAACTTGTTATGTAAATAATTGTATGTGTACAAATAATTATTATGTCAATAAAGGACTTATATATATTTATTTATATAGCAATTATAGTGTATATAAATTTTAATTATATGAATCATTTGTTATTGGAAATTTATGCACCATCTATTCCGGGCCTGACAACAATACCTAACACAATACTCAAGTCTCTTAACATGGCATGCAAAGGGATTATAGCATATACATATCTTCCAAAAGCCACTTCAAATTCCTAGTAGACAACATTTAATGATAAATTTTATTGTTTACAATTATAATCACCTCATTTTCTCCTTTCCATTGACTCTTGCCAAAGCTTTCCGAATCCCATTCTTTGATCTCTGTCAAATTCATGGCCACATTTCTTATTTGCTGTTGTAACATGTATTCCAAAATACATAAATACAGCCTCCTCAGTCTCTATAACATGACTTCTATGGACATGATTTCAGGGATGACTATTCTGTTATCCAGTTAGGAGGCTCTTCGCAGAGTAAATCAACGTGTCCAGTCTCAGCACTCTTGAGATGCTTGTACATCTTTGTCTAGGATTGAGGCTTTATGAGCTTTCCCCTTCCATGTTAACATGACTACTGATGTCATCCTCACCCAGGTCCTACATAGATGGCAATGTTGATGAGATTTAATGAGTGTAGCTTCTCTGATGTTTCTAAGAAACCCAATCTCACAGAAAGCATAACAAACAATTCATCTCTTTTTTCTTAAAATAAAGAATGTTCACATCAGGTACCCCTTCATTTATATGAAACAAAATCACATTATGACTCTCTGTACATAAGGAAGCCTCAAATGCTTAGTGACTGAGAATATCCAGAAATGAAAAAAAAAAAAAAAAAAAAAAAAAAAAAGAACACACTGCCAAATTGGCAAGGATGCTTCCTGTCTGTAAGCATCAGCTGAAGTTACTTCATCTTCTGACTTGTGTTTTTTATTGCCAATGAAATCACATTACAACATATATAAGAGCTGACAGTTCTGGTCCTCCTTATTCCACCACTCAATCCTAACTGACCACAGTGCTTCTGACCAGCATGTTCACTGGCTAAGAAGTTTCTCCAAGGTAGGTATCTAGGAATAGGAAGCCCTTTAACTTCATGTTAAATGTTGCTCATCTTCAAAGGGATAAATTGTTTGTTGTGATTATTTTTACAGGACATTTTTACAGGTAACATTTGAATGGGATGCTTACAAGATATTGTTTCATTACTACAAGAATAAGTAAGTACATAAAACCATGAGTCATAAAATGTATTACATTTTAAAAACTTATGCAAGCAACAGAAAAGTATTTATGTTGATCACTTAGGACAGTGAGTTCACCAATGTCTGCAATTCGATTTCTTCTTCCTGTACCTTCTGGCTTTTTAACATTCTTAATGATAGGCTGCTCTCAGATATATCCTGAAAAGGTTGTCAAGAGGAGCTGAGAGGCCACTGTGTGCAGTGGTATAAAAAAATTCAGGCTGTCTGGCTCCAGAAATTTACCACAACCTTGGAGACAACTGAATAATTCTGTTCTTTGAGACCTAAATATTTATCTTTGGTTCTGTCCTAGTTACTGATGGAACACAGTTGCATAATAGAAACACAGTTGCAGATCTGAGAACATTCGTTGTACACAAATGACTCAGTGTACTGTTAAAAAGAGTCTAAATCTTAAGCCATGCTTTGATATTTTGCTGCATTTAATAGGAAGATTTCTTCCTTATCTATTACTTCTCTCTAGAAAATTAATATGATCAAGTTAAAGTGGTAGCATCTCAAATGAGTTTTCAGAAACTTGATGCTATAGAACTGCAATTTTTTTTTTTTTTTTTTTTTTTTTTTTTTTTTTTTTTTTTTTTGGTTTTTCGAGACAGGGTTTCTCTGTGTAGTCCTGGCTGCCCTGAAACTCACTTTGTAGACCAGGCTGTAGAACTGCAATTTTAAAGTAAGGCAAAATGCACAAATAAGAGAAGTCCATTTCAACATAATTACTGTTAAGTAAAAAGTTTCTTTTTTAAATATTCTGTTGCTCAGCCTCTTCAAGGAAAAATATGTGGCATTTTTACTCCATCAGCTAACAAGTAAAAAATGAAAATTGTTCTGATCACATTAGAGGCAAATATTATGAGCTAAAAATATTTTGTTACTAATACTGATATGATGACAAAATTCAGGAAGTTATTTTAAGATACAGTGCACTACAAATATACCATATCTTGGAACAAGTTACCAATAATGCCATTTCATTTTATAAAATAATTCTAACCAGCCACTATGCTAACTTCCAGGGGCTACCAAAAATGAAGTCACTGTATTTGGTCTTTGGCCTCTGGGTTCTTACAGGATGCTTCCTGGTGAGTATCAATTGTCCCTGTCACAAACCTTCATGTTCTCTGATGAACTTTTATGTCAGACTTTTTAACTTGATTTATCTGCATTTTCTAATGTATACAAACTGTACATTACTGATGAAATATTAAACAAGTGCTTTAATTTCCACTTTGAAAATCTGTTATAATTTAATAGTCACAGAGATTGTAATAAACCATTAGGAAAATAACAGATTTACCCAATAAATTTTACTACTGCATAATATCCAGATCAATATCAGGATGTCCAAAAGGAAACACAAAAATTTTCAGCAAATTCTTTGTTGCATTAAAAGCAATAAAAAAATGTGACCTGTTTTCCCTAAAGTTTATTCATAGGTAATTGACAATAAATTTTTGAATGACCTTGCATGCAGTGATCAATATTTAAAATAGAAAACCTTGTCTCTAATGTCTGCCCTGAGTCAATGAACTAATAAGATAGAACATTGGTAACAGATGTGTCTTGAAATAATATAGTTCAACAATACTATGAGTAGAAGTCATATGGCATGTAGGAGGAAAGAGAGAAGCAAAATTATGAGGGGTTGTGAGGAGCAAGCAGGGCTTACATGCCTGACCTTTACTACAGAGTTGCAAAGAAAGAATGAGGTCAGAGAAAAAGCATGCAGGACAATGGTTCTAGAGTGTAAGACCTTTAAAGTAGATATGATGTTAACTGATGGTCATTTTCTGAAGAATATGTAAATTTAATAGAAATTCAAAAGTAACATGTTGACTTCAGGTTTTCATTATAATGATACAAATAAAATCAAAAGAGTCGAGAGATGCAGAAAACAGGCAAAACAGGATAGAGGAGCATGTACAAGGCTCTGGGATGGAGATGGGTGATTGGACAGAGGTGTGCTCACTTTCTTAATGAGGTGTGTTAGTTAAATGAAGTGACATACAGTCACAGAGTAGAAGGAAAAAACAGTCAAGTCCTGGAAGAAACAATGGAGAAGTCATTCTCTTAACTCATCAGTGACTTCACAGGCTGCATGGCTTAGAAAGCGGAGTTCATTCCTACCTGCTGCAACCTGTTGGTGAAGTGAGAGAGGAGTCATCTGCAGGTAAATATGGGGGCTCAGCATGAGGTCGAAAATCCATAGAAAGTAAGTTGGTGTCAATGTAGAATGAAAAAGGCTCTACAGAACTGGAGAGGGCAGACCAAAGAAACTTGAGAGGATTAAAAACTCAGTGTCTAAGGACACAAAAGTCTGGCCATGAACTGCCCATGGCATCTTCTACCAGTGATCATGAAATTGACATTGAAGGGACATGTTTTTATGGTTAGCCTAAACTTTGGAATTAGTAAAGGCAATGTGTCAAATGACAAAGTAGGGAAAGAACTCAACAAATGAATGAATGATGTCTTAAACATATCAGTTGCAGACAAGCTTCACTTAGGATCAACAGTACAGGAACAAGAGCACATACTATCCTCTGGTTGACATGTCCTTTGTGTTCTAGAGTCTTCCCACCTCATTTCAAAGACTTCCTTCCCACAGAAGCAATTTATGACTCCAGAATGTAGAATCCAATACAATGTTATTTTTCCAAAATCAAAACAAACAAACAAAAAACAAACTAAAGTGTTTTCTTTAGTCCTTCATGTTGTACAAAATACAATGACAACATTTACACTACAGAGACAACTATTCTGCCTCTCTTTGTCCTATATTTGAAATATCTTATACTTTAACTACTCGGACTATAGAGGCACATAAAACATCCCTGGACCTCCCCCACTGCTATCATTAACTTATTCTTTAAATTACAAACTCTGGAACACGTTTTGAAACATATTGGAACTAAAATCTAATACAATTCTAAACTCTGGAGTGACAGAGACATTTCCCAATAATGTATAGCAACTCCTTACATTTGGGATTAAGTTTAGTGGCCTCATATACTAAGAGCCAGCTTAAAACTATGTTCATAATATTTTCTTTCCATTCAATGTCATCTAAGCTTTCACTCAGAACCTGTGTTCTCAGAACAAATGGTGAAACATTTTCCCTGAGTGTCTTTGAGGACATTTACTTAAAACCATGTAACAGATTTGTATTGCTGCAAAATAAATTACACAAATTAGGTCTGTAAGAAGCCTGTTTGTCATAGCGTAGTCTACACTTGGCTTAGACATGTCCTTTTCTCCAGTGATTCAAGAAGCAGAAGAAGAACCTGCAAGGCTCATTCTCATGCCACGGACATCCTATCATACTTTATAAAATTCTATTCTGGATCACAGTGTTCAGTGGCCCAAATTTTGTGTATTAATAATCAATTACCATGAAGTATCAAGCTTCTGTGTGGGATTTTCATGTTCCAGTTGGGTGAACTTTCCTTGACTTCATACTAGTCACCCCAAATTCAGATCCATACTCCCCTTACCCACACTGGACTATTTGTACTCAGTGTCATTCCTTTTTATTTCTATTTAATTCACACAAATTTTCCTGCAAGTTTAGTTTTTAATTTATAAGAAATATAATGTGAAAATTTCAGAAACACAATTGGAACTATAAAATGCAATAAGTGCAGTAAACCATGCTCAGAACACAAATACGTGTATTCTCCCTCACTTCCTAGACTATAATCACAATGAGTGTATCAAGGCCAGAGTAAATATGAGTGAAGACCCAGAGAGGAGAAAGAGGCCATGAGAAGTGTCCATGCAGTTTGCATATCATGAGCCAGAGGTCATTAAGAAATATAATGTGAAAATTTCAGAAACACAATTGGAACTATAAAATGCAATAAGTGCAGTAAACCATGCTCAGAACACAAATACGTGTATTCTCCCTCACTTCCTAGACTATAATCACAATGAGTGTATCAAGGCCAGAGTAAATATGAGTGAAGACCCAGAGAGGAGAAAGAGGCCATGAGAAGTGTCCATGCAGTTTGCATATCATGAGCCAGAGGTCATTTTGATCCCCTGTACTGAAATGCCATATGCTTGTCTCCACTACAAAGAACCTTTAATATATAAGTCAGAAAGTTCTTTTTCTGCAACATGAAATCTCTAACTTCTTCTGCATCCAGTATTACAGAATTTTATAACAGAACAGAGCTGATAAACTCAGGCTAACATATGTCTTGGGAGAGGATGTTTACAAGTCATCTGAAATTACACCTTGCTTAGAAAGTGTATATGCTAACAATTCTCTGTGAATTACCTAATTTGAAGTTGTTTGTTTTCTTTCTTCCACAGTCTGGTGAGTGTCAAGGAGATCTCAGAGGACCACATGATCCTGAAAGACCACTAGATCCATTCACTCCTCCTTCTTTTAATCCTCCTGAGCCAAAACCCAATAGTGTACAAAATGATATACTACGTCCTGATAAAGTATTTGTACCACCAACTCCTCCTAGTGTTCCTATTCCTACTACCCAAGATTTATTTAATCAACAACCTCCTCCTCCTACGACTGAATTTCATTATCCATATATAATAATTACTCCACCTCCTAGGCCTCCAAGCAATCCTCCAAATGGACCTCCTCCCACATACAAGCAAATATAATACCAACTGCCAAGATCTCCATAACTAGAGCTACTGCCCCAATTTCCACTGATACTTTTTGAAGGTGTTAGCACCTTCTTTTGTAATCAGAATAACATAAACCAAAGCCCTGCAGAATATTGTAAGAAATATTCTCTAATGCCTTAAGAAACAACCATTACCCAAGCATTACACAAAATGAAAATAAAAAGTTAAGCAGCATTAAAAAGCATCTTCTGTTGTCTTCACTGTGCCTACTGTAACACCTACTGTGTTATTTGCATAAAAGTGATCCTTCCAGAATCCTAACCTTATTAGGTTAGTTAGGTTAATGAGACAACGTGTTCGTTATGGAAATACAAGTGTAATGTACAGTCATGAAAACAGATGAAAAGTTAATAAGATGTCCCTTTGAATGTAATCCAAAATATAATTACTAATCACAGACCATGGTGGTATATCTCAAAAGTTTAAGTCCACACAGCATATTCATGAAAATTAGTGAGTAGGATATTATCATTATATTTGACGCAACAAGTATTTTACATCAATGGAATCAAACAACTTTGCATAAAAAAGACATAAAATACATTGCATGTGTATAGAACATTTTCTATTCTGTCAAGATTTCTTTAATAATATATAGCAGCTATATTACACAGTATTCATATTATCAGGGGAACTTTCACCAATCCAAAGTTGTTTAATGTGTGTAAGAACCTATAAAAGTTAAAAGAAAACTATACATCATTTTAGATGAAGTCCTTGAATATAAACAATTCATAGCATGCAAAATAGCTCTAGTAATAGGCCCTCAAAATTACCAAGGGACTATTGTGCTTATAACCAAACTTTCATATAAACTTTCAATTATAAGAAGACGCATATTCCGATAAAATCAAAATGTGATGAGACATATATAGGAATATAATTGACTTTGGTTTTGTTATTGTGTTCTCTTTCTGAAGACTGTTCACATTTTTAAAGAAAAAATTGAACTATCTAAATACATACATCAGAAAACACTAAAAGCTATGGGGAAGCAAATGAACCCGAAGGATCCGGGATCTCTGAACACTCTACTAGGCCTAAGCCACAACCTGCTTCCTGGTCTCCTGGAAACATGAAACCTTGTCCTTCACACTTAGGCTCTTATCTTAGATACCCTCCAGCCTTCCTGTTCTCTTTTGCCTCCTCTACTCCTAATCACACAACCAGCACTGCAAGCCACCCTCTCACAATGTGGAAGCCACCTCTGCTCCTCCAACTGTGGTTACAAACACAACTGCTTCTGCTGCTTCTGTCAGCAGATGTGTAGATGCCAACACCATCACTCCTCCTTGCAGCCTCCAGCCTGATACCTCCACAAATGGTGTGGCGGATGAAAATATCTAAACTAGCAAAGATGACACTGCAGCACCTGAGGCAGGAGGCAATACCACATATTCTTCAGATAACATCACTCCAACTTCTACAGATAGTCCTCCAGCTGTTACACAAATTATCTCCCACAATGCTCTGGGAAACAGCATGCAACAGGTAGAGGTTTCATCAATTTTGCTCTGGGTGGCAGCACTACAGACAGCTAGGATTCTTTACAGTCTAAAGTGGTCAGTATTACAATGTAAGAGTAACAGATCACCCCCTTCTGCCCCTCTATGGATCTGAGGCCTGGCACAGACCCCTGCCGAGTCTGCTCCTGAGGACACCAGATTTCTTCCGAGGCTTCCTAGAGGGTCCACTGAACCCAGAGCAGTAGGTAAGAAAACCCACGCACTGCCCCATGCCCATAGCTGGGTGCAGGGAGTGCCCAGATTCCAGCAGACCCACAAACCCCCCACCCCTGCAACATAGCACTCCCTTTCTGCCCCTCTCCAGATCTGAGGCCTGGTGCAGACACTTGCCCAGTCTGCTCCTGTGGACACTGGATTCCTCCTGAGACCTCCTGGAGGGTCCACTGAACCCAGAGTGGCAGAGGAACAACTGACCTCAGAGTTACAGACAACATATCCCTAGACATCCGAGAGGAGCCACTGCACTCAGAACAGTGGATATATTAGCCTGAGACATCCTAGAGAAGACACTACACCCAGAACAGTGGACACTTAGCTGGTCTGCTACCTAGGAGACACCATATCCTTAGTCATCCTAGAGGTACCACTGTACTCAGAACAGCTGGAGAAGATCACAGAGACACCTGGACCTTGAGGATATCAGACATAAGCAAGATGACTGGAAAGGGAGGCTTCAGTCAGAGACAGCAAGTACAGGTAGCACTAGAGTTACCCAGATGGCGAAAGGCAGGCGCAAGAACATAAGCAACAGAAACCAAAGTTACATGGCATCATCAGAACCCAGTTCCCCCATCATAGCAAGCCCTGAACACCCCATCAAACTGGAAAAGCAGTATTCAGAATTAAAATCACTTCTCATGATGATGATAGAGGACCTTAAGAAGGACATAAAATATCCTTCCTTATTTTTTTTGATAACTTTTGGTTGAAAGTCGATTTTATTTGATATTAGGATGGCTACTACAGCTTGTTTCCTGGGACCATTTGCTTGGAGAATTGTTTTCCTTCTTTTTACTCTGAAGTAGTCTCTGTCTTTGTCACTGAGGTGAGTTTCCTGCAGCAAAATTGTGGGTCCTGTTTATGTATCCAATCTATTAGTCTATGTCTTTTTATTGGAGAATTGAGTCCATTGATGTTAAGGGATATTAAGGAAAAGTGATTGTTGCTTCCTGTTATTTTTGTTTTCCTCTATAATTTTGTTTATTGGCCCTTTAAGTTGGGAATCTTCACCCTCATCTATACCTATTATCCTTAGGTTTGGCCTTCTCATTGTGTCCTGGATTTCCTGGATGTTTTGGGTTAGGAGCTTTTTGCATTTCTTTGTCAGTTGTGTCAATGTTTTCCATGGTATTTTCTGCACATGATAGTCTCTCTTCTATCTCGTGTATTCTGTTGGTGATGCTTGCATCTATGACTCCTGATCTATTTCCTAGGTTTTCTATCTCCAGGGTATTCTCTCTTTGAGATTCATTTATTGTTTCTACTTCTATTTTTAGATTCTGGATGGTTTTGTTTAATTCCTTCAGCTGTTTGGTTGTGTTTTCTTGCAATCTGTTAATGGATTTTTGTGTTTCCTCTTTAAGGGCTTCTACATTTTTACCTGAGTTCTTCTGTACTTCTTTAAGGGAGTTATTTACGTCCTTCTTAAAGTCCTCTATCATCATCATGAGAAGTGATTTTAATTTTAAATCCTGTTTTTTTTCTGGTGTGATGGGGTGTCCAGGACTTACTATGGTGGGAGAACAGGTTTCTGATGGTGCCAGGTAACATTGGTTTCTCTTGTTTATGTTCTTCTGCTTGCCTTTCACCATCTGGTTATCTCTAGTGCTACCTGTACTCACTATCGCTGACTTTGGCCTGTCTTTTCAGTTATCTTGCTTGTGTCAGAACTCCTCAGAGTCCAGATGTCTTTGTAATCCTGTGATCCTGAGCTCCTGGGTGGAAGAGCTCCTGGGTGGAAGAGCTCCTGGGACTCAAGCTGCCTCTGGGATCCTGAAATCCTGCTTCTTTGAGTGCAGTGTTTCCTCCACTGCTCTGAGTGCAGTGGTTCCTCAGCTGCTCTGACTGCAGTGGTTCCTCTGGGATGGATCAGGACATGGTGTTTTCAGAGGAGCAGACCAGCTAGGTGTCTGCCCCAATCAAAAGTACCAAGGGAGAGTTGGAAGGGGAGTTGTATTCCGGAGGAGGAGGGTTTGGGTGGGTGATGGGTCCTGAGTGCCCCAGGCTCCCTGTTGCATCTCTGGGGCTTAGGGTTTTGGGGAAGGTTTCTTGCCTGTTGCTCTAGGAAGGTTCAGGATATCCTGTCTTCAGAGTAGCAGACTAGCTAGGTGTCTGCCCCAGACAAAGGGAACTCTTCTTATAAAAAAACTCTGTAACACTGGAAGCAGAAGTTAGAGATTTCATGTTGTAGACAATGGTGTTTTGAGTTATAATAAAGATTGTTTGTACTGGAGAGAGGTATGTAACAATTATTCAACATGAGATTAGAGTGGCCTTTGGCTCATGACCTACAAAAACCTAGGGACTCTTTTCACAGGCCCCTTTTAGTGTCTTGGTCTTTTCCCATATTTACACTGACCTGGATACACTCATTGAGAGGGTACATGGTCTTTGTCTTCTGAGCATGGGTTACTGTGTATACTACATTTTCTAGTTCCTGTTTCTGAAATTTTCATATAACATTTTTAAAATTAAAATTAAAAGGACAATGTTGGGAATCAATAGACATAGAAAGGAATGACACTGAGTAAAAATAGTCCAGTGTGGGTAAGATGTATATGGATCTGTGTTGGAGGAGAATAGTGTGAGGTCAAGGAAAATCCACCCAATAGAAACATGAAATCCTCACATAGAAGCTTGTTACTTTTTGTTCATTAAATATTAATAAACAAAATTGGGACCACTTAGTACTGTGATACAAGATAAATTTAACAAAGTGTGAAAAAGATGTTCTTGGGATGAGGAGGGAACTGCTTTCCAGGTTCCTCTTCTGCCTCTTGAGTCAATTGAGGAAAAGGACATGTGTATGTCAAGTGTAGACTATGCTATGACAAACAGGCTTCTTACAGTCCTAATTTGTGGTAATTTATTTTGTAGCAACTGAAACCAGTTGCATGATTTTAGTAAAAGTCCTCAAAAACACTCAGATAAAATGTTTCTGCTTTTGTTCTAAGCATACAGGTTCTCAATGAAAGTTTAGATGACATTGAATAGAAAGACAATATTATGAACAAACTGTTAGCCTTGCTTTTAGTAGGCCTACTCACTGAAATGTGTTACAAATTAAAGTAGTTGGCATACATATTGGGAAATGTCTCTTTCAATAAATAGCTTATAATTGCTCTCAATACTTTTGAAAACATGTACCAGAGTTTGTACTTTTAGCAATTAGTTAATCCTGACATTGGTGGAGGTCCAGATGTGTTTCATGTGCGTTCATAGAGTAAGTAGTTACAATATGAAATGTTTCAATATAGGCCAAAGAGTAGTAGAATAGTTGTCTCTGTAGTGTAAATGCTGTGGTTCTCTCATGTATCACTGGTGTGACTAAATAAATCTGTTTCTTTTTGTTCCTAGGAAAGTGAAAGTCATACATGTTCCAAATCCTGGAGTCATAAGATTATTTGTGTGATATTGAGATTCATACCTGAGTCCTATTTAGAGTACATTGGTGTGAGTCATGTAATGTTTTCTATTTGTCTAGGCAGTGCTTGCCTTGGTATTGTACTTATTCAACACTCAGTGTCTCACTTGTTATGTTAACCACCCCCCCCCAGTTTTGTCATTTTTTCCAAAGCTTTAACATTAAAAATAAAATAAAAATAAACACAGGTGAAAAAACAAATTTGTTGAGGGAAACAAATGCATTATGAAGTTGGATTGCTCTGGATAGATAAAAGGTTAAGAATTGCTTCAGTGGCAGGGAAGTCTTTGAAATGAGGTCACAAGACTCTAGAACTCAAAGGGCCATTTCAAGTAGAGGGACAGTATGTGCTCTTGTTCCTGTGCTACTGATCATAAACCAATCTGGTGTGGAGCTGATATTTTGGAGACAATACCCATTCATCCACTCCTTTGTTGAGTTCTTTCCATAATTTGACATCTGACACATTGCGTTCAGCAATTCTGCCCAGTGGGGAGGGTACAGTCTTTCCAGTCTGTCTTTGGATCAAGATTTACATCTCTCAGGTTCTTCTCCAGCACTGTGTGTGCCTGAATGCTGCCATGCTTCCTGTCATGATTACAATGGTCTGAACCTCTGAATCCGTAAACCAGCCCCAAATAGATGCTTTCACTTATAAGATTTGCCTTGGTCATGGTGTCTGCTGACAGCAGTAAAGCCCTAATTAAGACACTTATTTAATAATCTTGCTCTCCAGGATATTTATATTGCTGGCTTTCAGTTTTACTTCTTTCTTTCATTGCAACTCCACAGGATATGTCAGTCATATTTGCCAAATTCATTTGTCATGTCCTTTCCCATTTCTGTTTGTCTCTTGCACACCCACTTCCCAGTGTACCTCTTTTATCATTATGTTAATAAAACATAATATTTCTAGACACACCGATGGGATTAGTGCTCACTTTATTTTTTGTAGTTCATTGAGTCATGGCAGACATTTGATACAAAGGCTTCCATTTCACAGGCTGATCACCCTGGATGCAAGTTCAGGATTTCAATTTTAGTTGCCAAGGAAGAAATTCTCAGTGTCAAGAAGATACTTCACATTAATTTTATTGTTGCTGCAACTAAGAATTAACTGAAAAGAGCTTTTTAATTAATATTTATTGCATATTTTATTTACATTTCAGATATCATCCCCTTTCACCATCTCCCCTCCCTATAAACCCTATTCCATACCCCCTCTTCTTTTTTTGTTTTTATATCATTTGAATTACATGCAAGTATTCAGGTCAGTTCTAGGTTGAGGGACTAGCAATACAATAGATGCAAATAGTCAAGGAACAAGCAACACAATAAACACAAATAGTCAACGAACATAGACATAGTGATCATGGGAGTTCATATGAACTTTTAATTCTAAAGAAGAAACATATTCCAAGACAATCAAAATGAGATGGAATATATTGGAATACAGTCGACTTTTGTTTTATTCTGTTTGTATTCTCTCACTGAAGACTATTCATATATCTGAAGAGAATATTAGACTATCTAAATCCAAAGCTCATGAAAATCTCACAGCTACAGGGAAGGAAATGAACCTGAAAGAGCCTGGGAACTCTAACCACTCTAACTACTTGGCCTAGGCAACTATCTCCTTCCTTTACTCTTAGAAACATGAATGCCCTTGTCCTTCACTCTTAGGCTTCTATCTTAGATACCTACAACCCTCCTTTTCTCTGTTTCCTCCCTTCATCCTTAACAGCCAATCAACCAGCACTGCAAGCACCCTCTGACAATGTGGAAGCCACTTCTGCACCTACAACTATGGTTGCAATCCCATCTGCTTCTGCTCCTTCTTTCAACAAATGTATAGATGCTGACACCATCACACCTCTTAGCAGCCTCCATCCTGATACTTCACAACTGGTGTGGCAGGTGAGACTATCTCAACTACCAAAGATGAAAAGAATCCAACTGAGCCAAGAGGCAATGGCCCATATGCTTCAGATAATAGCAATCAAACGTCTACAGACAATACTCCAACTGCTACAAGTAACAATTCTCCAAATGCTAAACAAATTACCTCCCACAATGCTACAGCAAACAGGAGGCAACAGGTAGAGATTTCATCATTCTTGCTTGTGGTGGCAGCACTACAGAAAGTTAGGATTCAAAACAATGTAACATGATCAGAATATGAAAGTACACGAAGACAATGAAAACAATAGCTTTAAAAATTCAACATATTTTCCAACTAGATTTGTGCATACTATACACAGTGATAGGTGTGAGGTCTATATGTTCATATGTGCTTGTGTGACAATGAATTCATTGGCACAATCAATGAGAAAAAAAAGAGACACCTTGTATTTGACTAATACTTGGTCACTTTTCGTTTATTAACATGTTATGTAAATAATTGTATGTGTACAAATAATTATTATGTAAATAAAGGACTTATATATATTTATTTATATAGCAATTATAGTGTATATAATTTTTAATTATATGAATCATTTGTTATTCGGGATTCATGCACCATCTATTCCAGGACCTGACAACAATACCTAACACAATAGATACTCAAGTCTCCTAATGTGGCATCCAAAGGGATTATAGCACATACATATCTTCCAAAAACCACTTCAAATTTCTAGTAGACCACATTTAATGATAAATTTTATTGTTTACAATTATAATCACCTCATTTTCTCCTTTCCTTTGACTCTTGCCAAAGCTTCCCGAATCCCATTCTTTGATCGCTTTCAAATTCATGACCTCGTTTCATATTTGCTGTTGTAACATGTATTCCAAAATATATAAATACAGCCTCCTCAGTCTCTATAACATAACTTCTATGAACATGATTTTAAGGATGACTATTCTGTTATCCAGTTAGGAGGCTCTTCCCAGTGTAAATCAATGTGTCCAGTCTCAGCTCTCTTGAGATGCTTGTACTTCTTTGTCTAGGATTGAGGCTTTATGAGCTTTCCCCTTCCATGTTAACATGACTACTGATGTCATCCTCGCCCAGGTCCTGCTTAGATGGCAATGTTGATGAGACTTCATGAGTGTAGCTTCTCTGATGTTTCTTAGAAACCCAATCTCACAGAAAGCATAACAAACAATTCATCTCTTTTTTCTTAAAATAGAGAATGTTCACCTCAGGTACCCCTTTATTTATATGAAACAAAATCACATTATGACTCCCTGTACATAAGGAAGCCTCAAATGCTTAGTGACTGAGAATATCCAGAAATGAAAAAAAAAAAAAAAAAAGGAACACACTGCCAAATTGGCAAGGATGCTTCCTGTCTGTAAGCATCAGCTGAAGTTACTTCATCTTCTGGCTTGTGTTTCTTTATTGCCAATGAAATTACATTACAACATATATAAGATCTGAGAGTTCTGGTCCTCCTTATTCCACCACTCAAACCTAACTGACCAGAGTGCTTCTAACCAGCATGTTCACTGGCTAAGAAGTTTCTCCAAGGTAGGTATCTAGGATTATGAAGCCCTTTAACTTCATGATAAATGTTGCTCATCTTCAAAGAGATGAATTGTTTGTTGTGATTATTTTTACAGGGCATTTTTACAGGGAACATTTGAATGGGCTGCTTATAAGATATAGTTTCATTACTGCGAGAATAAGTAAATACATAAAACCATGAGTCATAAAATGTATTACATTTTAAAAACTTATGCAAGTAACAGAAAAGTATTTATGTTGACCACTTAGGACAGTGAATTCACCAAAGTCTGCAATTCCCTTTTCTTCTTCCTGTACCTTATGGTTCTTTAACATTCTTAATGATTGGCTACTCTCAGATATATTCTGAAAGCGTTCTCAAGAGGAGCTGAGAGGCCACTGTGTGCAGTAGTATAAAAGAATTCAGGCTGCCTAGCTCCAAAAATTACCACAACCTTTGAGACAAGTGAATAATTCTGTTCTTTGAGACCTAAATAATTCTGTTTGGTTCTGTCCTAGTTACTGATGGAACACAGTTGCATAATGGAAACACAGTTGCAGATTTGAGAACATTTGCTGTACACAAAATGACTCAGTATACTGTTAAAAAGAGTCTAAGTCTTAAGCCATGCTTTGATATTTTGCTGTATTTAATAGGAAGACTTCTTCCTTATCTACTACTTCTCTCTAGAAAATAAATATGATCAAGTTAAAGTGGTAGCATCTCAAATGAGTTTACAGAAACTTGATGCTATCGAACTGAATTTTAAAGTAAAGCAAAATGCACAAATAAGAGAAGTCCATTTCAACATAATTACTGTTAAGTGAAAAGCTTTCTTTTTAAAATATTCTGTTGCTCAGACGTTTCAAGGACAAATATGTGACATTTTTTACTCCATCAGCTAACAAGTAAAAAATGAAAATTTGTCTGATCACTTGAGGGTCAAATGTTATGAGCTAACAATATTATGTCACTAATACTGAGATGATGACAAAATTCAGGAAGTTATTTTAAGATACAGTGCACTACAAATATACCATATCTTGGAACAAGTTCCCAATAATGCCATTTCATTTTATAAAATAATTCTAACCAGCCACTGTGCTAACTTCCAGGGGCTACCAAAAATGAAGCCACTGTATTTGGTCTTTGGCATCTAGGTTCTTATAGAATGCTTCCTGGTGAGTATCAATTGTCCCTGTCACAAACCTTCCTGTTCTCTTATGAACTTTTATGTCAGACATTTAACTTGATTTATCTGCATTTTCTAATGTATACAAGCTGTACATTACTGATGAAATGTTAAACAAGTGCTTTAATTTCCACTTTGAAAATCTGTTGTGGCCTGGATCCTGGCATAGTGGAGCAGATGCCCAATTGATCTGCTCCCCTGTGGAAACTACATCTGGAGGCATCCTAGAGAGGCTTTTTACATTCTAGGTTAACACCACCTTTCTTTCTCTCAATTTTCTTCCTCATCCTGAGCCCCCATATTTATCTACAGCTGGCTCTCTTCTTACTTTGCCAACAGGTTGCAGCAGGTAGGAATAAACTCCCCTGTCTAGGCCACACAGCCTGTAAAGTCACTTATGAGGTAAGAGAAGGACTTGTCCTGTGTTTCCTCCAGGACTTGATTGTTTACTCTGTAACTCTATGTCACTTCATTGAAGTAGCAGACCTCATTTAGAAAATGACCACAGTTAATGTCCTAGCATCCAACAGTGTTTCAGGGCTTTTCATCTGCTCCTCAATTCTGTTTTGCCTGATCTCAGCATCTGTCATATTTTCTGATTTTTATTTATATCATTACAATGACTTTTTAAGAAACCTAAACTGAGACCTCTGTTCTTGCATTAGTCTTAACTAAAGTGCATAGAGAATAGAGACATTCCTCAGAAATTGGACACCAATTAACATTATACCTACCTCAAGGGTCTTTCTCCCTAAGATCATCCTACTGCCTGCTTTTACTCTGACCTCGTTCTTTCTTTGCATCCTTGTAGTAAAGCTAAGGCATGTAAGTCCTGCTCACTCCTCATGGCCCCTCACAGTTCTGCTTCTCTTTTTCCTCCTACATGCCATATGACTTTTATTCATATTACTGTGAATCATATTATTTCAAGACACATCTACGCTACTAGTGTTCTCTCTATGTTATTAGTTCATTGACTCAGGATAGACATTATGTACAAAGGTATTCCATTTTAAATGTTGGTCACTGTATGCAAGCTCATTCAAAATTTATTGTCAATTATCTATGGATAAAGTTTAGGAAAAACAGGTCACATTATTTTTGTTTTAGATGCAACAAAGGTATTCACTGAATATTTTTGTGTTTCCTTTTGGACATCCTGATATTGATCTGGATATTACACAGTAGTAAACTTTTTTGTTAAGCTTCATATGATCTGTGCATTGTATCCTGGGTATTCTGAGCTTTTGGGCTAATATCCACTTATCAGTGAGTACATACCATGTATGCCCTCTTGGATCTGGGTTGCATCACTCAGGATGATATTTTCTAGTTCCATTTATTTGCCTATATAAATTTGTGAAGTAGTCATTTTTAATAGCTGAGTAGTATTACATTGTGTAAATGTACCACATTTTCTGTGTCCATTCTTTCACTGAGGGACATCTGGGTTGTTTTCAGCTCTGGTTATTATAAATAAAGTTGGTATGAATATTAGTGAAGCATGTGTCCTTGTCATATGGTAGAGCAATTTTGGGTATATGCCCAGTAGTGATATATCTGGGTCTTCAGGTAGAAGTATTTACAATTATCTGAGGAACAGTCAGATTGTTTTGCAGAGTGGTTGTATCAGCTTGCAGTACCACCAGCAATGGAGGAGTGTTCCTCTTTCTCCACATTCTCACCAATGTGCGCTGTCACCTGAGTTTTTGATCTTAGGCATTCTGATTGGTGTAAGAAAGAATCTCAGGGTCTCTTCCCATACTTGATATCCCTCCCAACTGCCACCCAAGTCCCCCCTCCCTCCCTCTGCCTCCTGTGATTATTTTGTTCTCCCTTCTAAGTGGGATTGAAACATTCACACTTTGCTTTTCTTTCTTAAGCTTCATATGATCTGTGGATTGTATTGTTTTGATTTGCATTACTCTGATGACTAAGGATGTTGAATATTTCTTTAGGTGCTTCACAGCCATTGGAGTGTCCTCAGCTGAGAATTCTTTGTTTAACTCTGTACCCTAATTTTTAATAGGGTTATTTGTGTTTTTTTTTGTAGTCTAACTTCTTGAGTTGTAGATTTCATATATTAGCCCTCTATTGGATGTAGGATTGGTAAAGATCTTTTCTCAATCTGTTGGTTGCTATTTTGTCCTATTGACAATGTCTTTTGAGTTACAGAAGCTTCGCAATTTTAGGAGATCCTGTTTGTCTATTGTTGATCTTAGAGCAGCCTTTAGAATTTTATGAGTTATGAATTTAGATAGTTTAATTTTTTCTTTAGAAATGTGAATAGTCTTCAGAGAGATATTACAAACAGAATAAAACAAAAGTCAATTATATTTCATCTCATTTTGATATTTTCAGATTGTACTTCTTTAGAGTTGAAAGTTTACATGAAAGTTTGGTCCTAAGCACAATTGTCCCTTGGTAACTTTGAAGGCCTGTTACTAGAGATCTTGTGGCTATAGCAGACCAACTGTGGGGCTTTTCAAGTGTTGTGTGTGGTCCTCAGAGGGGCAGAGAAGCTTCTTACATGTTGCCCTGACTGCAGTGGATGTCCTGGGAGGCCTTCAGACTGTTGGGTCTTCAGAGGAGTACTCAAGCTTTTGTCCTTTGTCAAGCTGTTCTCCAGTAGGGCCTATGATCTGTGTTTTTTGTTTCTCTGTGTGCAGCAGAACTCAAGGAAGACTTTCAGTCTTTTTGGTCAGTTATCTTGCATGCCACAGAGTACTCAGGAGGTCTTCAGACTGTGGAGTCTGTGGCCCATTTGCTCTGTGTGAATTGGATCTTCTGAGATGCCTTCAGGCTGTGGTGTCAGTTGTCTTGTGTGCAGATCTCCTGGAACACCAGTTGCCCTGACTGTAGCAGATCTCCTGGGATACCTCAGGATGTGGTATCATCAGGCAGCAGGCTAGCTAGCAGTCTGTCTCAGCAGAAAGGACCAGGCAGAAGGTGAGTTGTATATGGCAGGCAGGGGTTTTGTGGGGTGATTGGTTCTGAGTCCACTGGGCTTCCATGGACAGCTGTGGGACTTTGGGATAGTGCTCACCAAATACTCTGAGTTCAGTGGATCTTCGGTGATGTCTTAGGATATGGTGCCTTCTAGGGAGCAGACTAGCTATCAGTCTGTCTCAGCAGAAAGGACCAGGAAGAAGGAGAGTGGTATTTGATTGACAGCGGTTTTGGGCAGTGATGGGTGAAGTGCAATTTTTTAAAAACAAATATTTGATGTGTCACTCTTACATGGTTATACTGACCATCTTAGACTGTAAAGAATCCCAACTGTCTGTAGTGCTGCCACCCACAGCAAGAATGATGAAACCTCTACCTGTTGCATGCTGTTTCCCAGAGCATTGTGGGAGATAATTTATGTAACAGCTGGAGGACTATCTGTAGAAGGTGGAGTGATGTTATCTGAAGAATATGGGGTATTGCCTCCTGACTCAGTTGGTTCAGTGTCATCTTTGCTAGTTGAGATATTTTCATCTACCACACCATTTGTGGAGGTATCAGGCTGGAGGCTGCAAGGAGGATTGATGGTGTTGGCATCTACACATCTGCTGACAGAAGCAGCAAAAGCGGTTGTGTTGGTAACCACAGTTGGAGGAGCAGAGGTGGCTTCCACATTGTGAGAGGGTGGCTTGCAGTGCTGGTTGTGTGATTAGGAGTAGAGGAGGCAAAAGAGAACAGGAAGGCTGGAGGGTATCTAAGATAAGAGCCTAAGTGTGAAGGCCAATGTTTCATGTTTCCAGGAGAACAGGAAGCAGGTTGTGGCTTAGGCCAAGTAGTTAGAGTGTTCAGAGTTCCCAGATCCTTTGGGTTCACTTGCTTCCCCATAGCTTTTAGAGTTTTCTGATGTGTGTATTTAGATAGTTTAATATTATCTTTAAAAACGTGAACAGTCTTCAGAAAGAGAACACAAGTAGAACAAAACCAAAGTCAATTATATTCCTACATATGTCTCATCACATTTGGATTTTATTGGAATATGCTTCTTTTTATAATTGAAAGTTTATATGAAAGTTTGGTTATAAGCACAATAGTCCCTTGGTAATTTTGAGGGCCTATTAGTAGAGCTATTGTGCATGCTATGAATTGTTTATATTCAAGGACTCCATCTAAAATGTTGTATCATTTTCTTTTAACTTTTATAGTTTTTTTACAAGCTAACTTCTCAAATTATGCATAAGTTTTTCTTTCTTTCTTTCCTTTTTTTATATCTTATTTACATTTCAGATGCCATCCCCTTTCCCCATTTCCTCTCCCTAGATAACCCCTATCCCATGCCCCTTTTCCCTTTTTGCTTTTTTACGTTTTTAAAAATGTTAATCAAAAGCTTTATAAGTTTGGTAATGCTCAATCAGAAGTGTAACCCAATACCCAACCAGATATATAAACTATCTTTGACTGGAGGAGACACGTGAACATCTGCCTCCATGCCCCCCACTCTCTTTCTCTCTCTTTCTCTCTCTCATCACCTAGCTTCACCCTTCCTGTTAAAATAATACTTTTCTCTCAAAATGCAATTAGAGCATAGTTATTCCTAATTGTACCAGTGAGGTACAAGATAATCCTAATACCCAGTCCATCATTTTTGTTGACTAACCAGAACCTCTGTTATCTGTCCTAACTAAAGCACTTAGTTTTGAACCTGGCTTTTTTCTTAGCTTTAGAATAAATGTCAGCTGAAAATTGTCCACTCAGATCTATTCTTTCAAAGTAAATATCCAGGATTGGCTATGAGACTGTAGGTCTTCACCCCATCAGAAATCCAGAATGACTGAGTTAACTGAAAATATGGGAAGCACTAAGCATAGCTTCTAAAACTTAGCCAATTTATAGAGACCGCTGAACACCTGGAAAGCCTCTATACTACCTAACATTGGAGCATCAAATCTCCAGCCTTCTGGCCCAGAATCATCTGATAGACATTATTGATGCAGAATTATTAAGGCTGATTACTCTGTCTAGGCAGATATAATCAGTCGACTATTCTGCAAGTGTGTCCTTTTCTGAACAGTAATTTGTCTGTAGATTGAAAGTGGCAATTCTTGCCTAGTGGCTGTCACCGCACAACTGGAGTAACTCCAAGGATGCTCAATTTCTTCTTAGAATCCAAGACAGGAAGGTGTCAGGAGCAGACAGGTCTCTAATCAAAATGAACATTAATATAGAAACATTTGTAACGTCAATTCTATGGACTTCTGATGTTTTGAAAACAAACTATCCATGTAAGGTAACCTGGACTGTTGTCTGTTAACTCCTCAACTTTTATAGGTTCTTACACACATTAAACAAAGTTTGGATTGGTGAAAGTTCCCCTGATAATATGAATGCTGTATAATATAGCTGCTATATATTATTGAAGGAATCCTGACAGAATAGAAAATGTTCTATACACATGCAATATATTTTTTATGTCTTTTTTATGCAAAGTTGATTGATTCCACTGATGTAGAATACTTGTAGTGTCAAATATATTGATAATATCCTATGCACTAATTTTCGGGAATATGCTGTGTGGAGGTAAACTTTTAAGATATACGACCATGGTCTGTGATTAGTAATTATATTTTGGATGACATTCAAAGGGACATCTTAGTAACTTTTTATCCAGTTTCATGACTGGAAGGATTACTTTTATGCAAATAAGACAGTAGGTGTTACAGTAGTCACAATGAAGACAATTGAAGACAATTGAGGAAATGCTTTTAATGCTGCTTAACTTTTTACTTTAATTTTTGTATAATGCTTGGGTAAAGGTTGTTTCTTAAGGCTTTTAAGATTATTTCTTACAATATTCTGCAGGGCTTTGGTTTGTGTTATTCTGATTACAAAATGAATTTTTCATTTGCTACCACCTTCAAAAATTATCAGTGGAATTTGGGGCAGTAGCCCTAGTTATGGAATTATTATCTCTTGGGCTTGTTTTTGCTTGTTCGGTGGGAGGAGATCACTTGGTAGAGTGCTTGGAGGTTGAATGAATAGTTGTAAATTGGGAAGAGAAGGATTATATGGTCTTCTTGACACTCACCAGACTGTGGAAGAAAGAAAATAAACAACTTTAAATTAGATATTTCACAGAGAATTGTTAGCATATACACTTTCTGAGCAAGGTGTAATTTTAGATGACTTCTAAACATCCTACTCTCCCAAGACATTTGCTGGCCTGAGTTTATTAGCCCTGTTCTGTTATAAAATTCTGTAACACTGGAAGCAGAAGAAGTTAGAGATTTCATGTTGCAGAAAAAGGACTTTCTGACTTATATTAAAGGTTCCTTGCAGTGGACACAAGCATATGGCACTTCAGTGTTGGGGATCAGAGTGACCTCTGGCTCATGATATGCAAATTGCATGGACACTTCTCATGGCCTCTTTCTACTCTCTGGGTCTTCACTCATATTTACTCTGGCCTTGGTATACTCATTGTGATTACAGTCTAGGAAGTGAGGGAGAATACATGTATTTGTCTTCTGAGCTGGGTTCACTGTACTTACTGCATTTTATAGTTCCAACTGTGTTTCTGAAATTTCCATATTATATTTCTTTTAAAATCAAAAACTAAACTTGCAAAAAAAAAACTGGTGTGAATTCAATAGAAATAAAAAGGAACGACACTGAGTACAAATAGTCCAGTGTGGGTGAGGGGAGTATGGATCTGGGTTTGGGGAGACTAGTGTGAGGTCAAGGAAAATCCACCCAATTGGAACATGAAAATCCCACACAGAAGCTTGATATTTCATGGTAATTGAATATTAATAGACACAATTCGGGCAACAGAGCACTATGATGCAGGATAGAATTTTATAAGTGTGATAGGATGTCTGTGGCATGAGGATGAGCCTTGCAGGTACTTCTTCTGCCTCTTGAGTCACTTGAGAAAAGGACATGTCTAAGCCAAGTGTAGACTATGCTATGACAAACAGGCTTATTACAGTCCTAATTTGTGGTAATTTATTTTTGCAGCAACAGAAATCTGTTACATGGTTTTAAGTAAATGGCCTCAAAGACACTCAGGGAAAATATTTCACCATTTGTTCTGAGCATATAGGTTCTGAGTCAAAGCTTAGATGACACTGAATGGAAAGAAAATATTATGAACAAAGTCTTAAGCTGGCTCTTAGTAGATGATGTCACTGAACTGAATCCCAAATTTAAGTAGTTGCTATACATATTGGGAAATGTCTCTGTCACTCCAGAGTTCACTATTTTATTGTATTTTAATTCCAGTATGTTTCAAAACATGTTCCAGAGTTTGTAATTTAAGGAATAAGTTAATGCTAGCAGCAGGGGAGGTCCAGAGATGTTTAATGTGCCTATATAGTCTGAATAGTTAAAGTATAAGATATTTCAAATATAGGCCAAAGAGAGGCTGAATAGTTGTCTCTGTAGTGTAAATGTTTTCATCATATATTGTACAACCTGCATGACTAAAGAAAATTCTGGGTATTTTTTGTCTTTTTAAGGATGACAATTATATTGGGTTCCACATCCTGGAGTCCATAAATTGCTTTCTGTGGGAAGGAAGTCATTGAAATGAGGTGGGAAGACTCTAGAACACAAAGGGCCATGTCCACCAGAGGACAGTATGTGCTCTTGTTCCTGTGCTGCTGATCCTACAGTGAAGCTTGTCTGTAGCTTATATTTTCGAGACATCATTCATTCATTTGTTGAGTTCTTTCCCTACTTTGTCATTTGATACATTGCCTTATCCTAATTCCAAAGTTTAGGCTAACCATAAAAACCTGTCCCTTCAATGTCAGTTCATTGATCAGTGGTAGAAGATGCCATGGGCAGTTCATGGCCAGACTTTTGTGTCCTTAGACACTGAGTTTTTAATCCTCTCAAGTTTCTTTGGTCTGCCCTCTCCAGTTTTCTAGAGCCTTTTTCATTCCACATTGACACCAACTTACTTTCTATGGATTTTCGACCTCATGCTGAGCCCCCATATTTACCTGTAAATGACTCCTCTCTCACTTCACCAACAGGTTGCAGCAGATAGGAATGAACTCCCTTTTCTAAGCCATGCAGCCTGTGAAGTCACTGATGAGTTAAGAGAATGACTTCTCCATTGTTTCTTCCAGGACTTGACTGTCTTTTCCTTCTACTCTGTGACTGTATGTCACTTCATTTAACTAACAAACCTCATTAAGAAAGTGAGCACACCTCTGTCCAATCACCCATCTCCATCCCAGAGCCGTTTACATGCCCCTCTATTCTGTTTTTCCTGTTTTCTGCATCTCTCGACTTTTCTGATTTTTATTTGTATCATTATATTGGCGTTTTTGAAAACCTGAAGTCAGTGTGCTACTTTTGCATTTCTCTTTTCTTTAGATATTTGTCAGGAAATGAACATCAGTTAACATCATACCTACTTTAAAGGTCTTGTGCCCCAGGATCATTGTCCTGTATGCTTTCTCTCTTACCTTGTTCTTTCTTTGCAACTCTGTAGTAAGGATAGTCATGTAAGCCCTGCTCGCTCCTCATGGCCCCTCATAGTTCTGCTTCTCTCTTTCCTCCTACATGCCATATGACTTCTAACATATTATTGTTGAACTATATTACTTCAAGACACATCTATGTTACTAGTGTTCTCTATATCTTATTAGTTCATTGACACAGGGCCGACATTAGATAAAATTTGTTCCATTTTAAATATTGATCACTGCATGCAAGGTCATTCAAAAATTTATTGTCAGTTATCTACGGATAATGTTTAGGGAAAACAGGTCACATTATTTTTGTTTTTGATGCAACAAAGAATTCGCTGAATATTTTTGTGTTTCCTTTTGGACATCCTGATATTGATCTGGATATTATGCAGATTCTTGGGTGAATCTGTTATTTTCCTAATGGTTCATTACAATCTCTGTGGATATTAAATTATAACAGATTTTTCAGAGTAGAAATTAAAGCACTTGTTTAACATTTCATCAGCAATTTACAGCTTGTATACATTAGAAAATGCAGATAAATCAAGTTAAAAAGTCTGACATAAAAGTTCATCAGAGAACATGAAGGTTTGTGACAGGGACAATTGATACTCATCAGGAAGCATTCTATAAGAACCTAGAGGCCAAAGACCAAATACAGTGGCTTCATTTTTGGTAGTCCCTGGATGTTAGCACAGTGTCTGGTTAGAATTATTTTATAAAACGAAATGGCATTATTGGGAACTTGTTCCAAGATATGGTATATTCGTAGTGTACTGTATCTTTTTTTAAAAAATTTTTTATTAGATATTTTATTTACACTTCAGATGTCAACCCCTTTCCCCATTCCCCCCTTAGAAAACCCTATCCCCTGCCCCCTCTTTCTTTTTGCACATAAACATTTTTTAAAAAATGTTAATTATCGGCTTTATAATTTTGGTATTGCTCAATCAGAGGTGTAACCCACTACTCAACCTAGATATATCAACTATCTTTGACTGGTGGAGATACATGAACATCTGCCTCCCTGTTTTCCCCCTCTTTCTCTCTTTCATCACCTAGCTTCTCCTCTCCTTCTTCTCCTCCTCTTCTTACTCCTTTTCTTCCTCTCAGTACTCCTCCCACCTTAGCTCCTTCTACATATCACCCTTCCTGTTAAAATGAAACTTTTCTCTCAAAATACAATTAGAGCATAATTATGCCAATTTGTACCAGTGAGGTACAAGATAGTCCTCATACCTAGTCCAACGTTTTGTTGAGTAACCAGAACCTCTGTCATCTATCCTAACTAAAACATTTAGTTCTGAACCTGGCTTTAGGATGAATGTCAGTTGACGACCATCCACTCAAGTCTTTTCTCTCAAGGTAAATAGCTATAAGTTTTCAACCCCGTCAGAAATCCAGAATGACTGAGTTAACTATAATTGTGGGAAGCACAAAGCATAGCTTCTAAAACTTAGCCAATTTATAGAGACCTCTGAACACCTGGACACTCGCTCTACTTCAAAACGTTGGAGCATCTGTTCTTCTGCCTTCTGGCCCAGGATCATCTGACAGACCTTAGTGCTGCAGAATTATTAAGGGCTGATTACTCTGTCTAGGCAGATATAATCAGTCGACTATTCTGCAAGTGTGTCCTTTTCTGGACAGTAATTTGTCTGTAGAAGGAAAGTGGCAATTCTTGCCTAGTGGCTGTCTCACCACATCTGGAGTAACTCCAAAGATGCTCAATTTCTTCTTAGAATACAATATAGGAAGCTGTCAGGAGCAGACAGGTCTCTAATGAAAATGAACATTAATACTGAAATGTATGTCATATCAATTCTGTGGATTTCTGATGTTTTGAAAACCAACTATCCATTTAAGGTAATCTTGACTGTTGCCTGTTAACTCCACTCAGCTATTTCTAAATAAAACATAGAGAACACCCTTATAATAAACTTCAAGCCATGAATTTGCTATAGTCCCTTAACTCACAGGCTGACCATCTCAAATCAGTTTAAAAAAAAGTTAAAGAAGGACTGGGTCTAAGCTTTGTATTCCTAAATGTGTTATACTGGTACAATGCCTATGAGAGTAACGATATTCATCTCACTCTTACATCATTAAGAGGTTCATGCCAATAAAAACCTTAAAATTTGTAATCAAAGTAAATTGGTGCCATTTAAGAATTTATAGCTTCATCTTGATATTAATTATACAGATTTTTACTAATAGGTTATGGGTATGCAATTAACCCCTAGCTAATCCTCTCTCTTCCCACAAAACCACTACTTTTCCCTAGGAAGACAGTCCAACATTTACCACCTTAGTCCCCAAGCCCAGGGAATAGGGGCGCTGACTCTTCATTAGCTTCTTCAAGCTGATTATGGGCGTTGAGATATTAGAAGAGGAGTGGGGGGGGGAGAGCAAATTGACAATCCTCTGGTGCTGTGTCTTCACTGCCTCCAGATGGAGTTCCTGGACCTCAGAGGTTTGAGCAGGTCTGCCCAGCTTGCTTGTTGAGTAGATACACCAAGGCTAATCATTCTGCAATATACAATTCTCAAAAAAAATTTTAGTATCAAGATAGTTTTTTTTTAAGTGGGTTGACATTTTATTAAGAATGTTGTTTCTAACCGCTTTTCTATTTTTTCCCCTCTTTTATTGGATATAATATTTACATTTCAAATTTTATCCCCTTACCGTATTTCCCTACCACCCAGGAACCCCTTATTCCAGCCCCGCTCCCCACCCTCAAATTCCCCCCCCCCCAGTGCTCAGCCTTCAAGGTACTGATGACCTTGTCTCCCACCTATGCCCAACAAGGCCATCCTCCCCTACATATACAGCTGGAGTCATGTGTCTCTCCATATGTGCTCCTAGGCTGGTGGTTTAGACCCTGGGGAGCTCTGGCTGGTTGGTATTATTGCTCTCCTCATGGGGCCACCAGCCCTTAAGGCTTCTTCAGTTTACTCTCTAACTCCTCCATTGGGAACCTTTGATCAGATTAATGGATAGCTGCAAGTATCTGTCTCTGGGTATGTCAGACTCTGGGGGACCTCTAAGGAGACAGCCTTATCAGGCTGCTGTCAGCTTTCCCATCCTGACATCCATATCAGCGTCTATATTTGGTGACTGCCCATGGAATGAATACCCAGGTGGAATGGTCTCCATACAACCCCCGCTTCAGATTCTGTCCCACACTTTGTCTCCATATTTGCTCCCTTGGGTGTTTAGTTACTCCTTCTAAGAAAGCCCTAGGCATCCTCACTTGTTCTTTCTTCTTCATGAGCTTCATGTCATCTGGTAGTTGAATCTTTGTTGTTTCAGATTTTTGGGCTAATCTCCGCTAATCAGTGAGTAAATACCATGTGTATTCTTTTGTGATTGGGTTACCTCACTCAGGATGATATTTTCTAGTTCCATCCATTTACCTAAGAATTTCTTGAATTCATTATTTTTAATAGCTGAGTAATATTCCATTGTGTAAATATACCACATTCTTTGTATCCATTCCTCTGTTGAAGGGCATCTGGGTTCTTTCCAGCTTCTGACTATTATAAATAAGGCTGCTATGAACATAGTGGAGCATATGTCTTTGTTATATGTTGGGGCATTTTCTGGGTATATGCCCAGGAGTGGTATAGCTGGGTCCTCAGGTAGTGCTATGTCCAATATTCTGAGGAACTGCCAGACTGACTTCCAGAGTGGTTGTACCAGCTTGCAACCCCACCAACAATTAAGGAGTGTTCCTCTTTCTTCACATCTTTGCCAGCATCTACTATCACCTGAGTTTTTGATCTTAGCCATTCTGACTGGTGTGAGGTGGTATCTCAGGGTTGTTTTGATTTGCATTTCCCAGATGACTTAGGATGTTGAGCATTTCTTAAGGTGCTTCTTGGCCATTCGAGTTTCCTCAGTTAAGAATTCTTTGTTTAACTCTGTACCCCATTTTTAATGGGGTTATTTTGTTGTTTGGTGTCTAATTTCTTGAGTTCTTTGTATATATTGGATATTAGCCCTCTATCAGATGTAGGATTGGTAATGATCTTTTCCCAATCTGTTGGTTGCTGTTTTGTCTATTGACAGTGTCCTTTGCCTTACAGAAGCTTTGCAATTTGATGAGGTCCCATTTGTAGATTCTTGATCTTAGAGCATAAGCCATTGGTGTTCTGTTCAGGAACTTTTCCCCTGTGCCTAGGTATTCGAGGGTCTTCCCTAACTTCTCTTCTAATAGTTTCAGTGTATCTGGCTTTATGTGAAGGTCCTTTATCCACTTGGAGTTGAGCTTTGTGCAAGGGGATAAGAATGGATTAATTTGCATTCTTCTACATGTTGACCTCCATTTGAGCCAGCATCACTTTTTGTAAATGCTGTCCTTTTTCCACTGGATGGATTTAGCTCCCTTGTCAAAGATCAAGTGGCCGTAGGTGTGCGGGTTCATTTCTGGGTCTTCAATTCTATTCCATTGACCATCCTGTCTGTCTCTGTACCAATACCATGCAGTTTTAATCACTACTGCTCTGTAGTACAGTTGGAGGTCTGGAATGGTGATTCCCCCAGAGGTTCTTTTATTTTTGAGAATAGTTCTTGCTATCCTAGGTTTTTTGTTATTCCAAATGAATTTGTAAATTGCTCTTTCTATCTCTATGAAGAATTGATTTGGAATTTTGATGGGTAGTGCATTGAATCTGTAGATTGCTTTTGGCAGGATAGCTATTTTTACTAAGTTAATCCTGCCAATCCAGGAGCATGGGAGATCTTTCCATCTTCTGAGATCTTCTTCGATTTCTTTCTTCAGAGACTTGAAGTTCTTGTCATACAGATCTTTCACTTGCTTGGTTAGATTCACTCCAAGATATTTTATTTTATTTGTGGCTATTGTGAAGGGTGTTATTTCCCTAATTTCTTTCTCAGCCTGTTTATCCTTTGAATAGAGGAAGGCTACTGATTTGTTTGAGTTGATTTTATATCCAGCCATGTTGCTAAAGTTGTTTATCAGGTTTAGGAGTTCTCTGGTTGAAGTTTTAGGGTCACTTAAGTATACTATCATATCATCTGCAAATAGTGAAATTTTGACTTCTTCCTTTCCTATCTGTATCCCTTTGACTTCCTTTTGTTGTCTAATTGCTCTAGCTAAGGCTTCCAGTACTATATTGAATAGGTAAGGTGAGAGTGGGCAGCCTTGTCTAGTCCCTGATCTTAGTGGGATTGCTTCAAGTTTCTCTCCATTTAGTTTGATGTTGGCTACTGGTTTGCTGTATATTGCTTTTACTATGTTTAGATATGGGCCTTGAATTCCTGATCTTTCCAAGAGTTTTAACATGAAGGGATGTTGAATTTTGTCAAATGCTTTCTCAGCGTCTAGCAGGATGACCATGTGGTTTTTTTCTTTGAGTTTATTTATGTAGTGGATTACATTGATGGATTTCCGAATATTGAACCATCCCTGAATTCCTGGGATAAAGCCTACTTGATCTTGATGGATAATTGTTTTGATGTGTTGTTGGATTTGGTTTGTGAGAATTTTATTGAGTATTTTTGCACCAATATTCATAGGAGAGATTAGTCTGTAGTTCTCTTTCTTTGTTGGGTCTTTCTGTGGTTTAGGTATGAGTGTAATGGTAGCTTCATAGAACGAATTGGGTAGTGTTTCTTCTGTTTCTATTCGATGGAATAGCTTGAAGAGGATTGGTATTAGGTCTTCCTTGAGGGTCTGAAAGAATTCTGCACTGAAACCATCTGGCCCCGGACATTTTTTGGTGGGAAGATTTCTAGTGACTGTTTCTATTTCTTTAGGAGTTATGCGTGCGACTGTTTAGATGGTTTATCTGCTCCTCGTTTAACTTTGGTACCTGGTATCTGTCTAGAAAATTGAGTATAGGCCTTTGTCGTAGGATCTGATGATTTTTTTTTTTAAATTTCCTCTGTTTCTGTTGTTATGTCTCCCTTTTCAGTTCTGATTTTATTAATTTGAGTACTGTCTCTTCACCCTTTGGTTAATCTGGCTAAGGGTTTGTCTATCTTGTTGATTTTCTCAAAGAACCAGCTCCTGGTTTTGTTGATATTTTGTATAGTTCTTTTTGTTTCAACTTGGTTGATTTCAGCCCTGAGTTTGATTATTTCCTGTCGTCTAATCCTCTTAGGTATATTAGCTTCTTTTTGTTCTAAGGCTTTCAGGTTTGCTGTCAAGTTGTTAATGTATGCTCTTTCCAATTTCTTTTTGTGAGCACTTAGAGCTATGATTTTTCCTCTTAGTACTGCTTTCAATGAGTCCCACAAGTTTTGATATGATGTGTCCTCATTTTCATTTAAATCTAAAAAGTCTTTAATTTCTTTATTTCTTCCTTGACCAAGTTATCATTGAGTAGAGCATTGTTCAGTTGTCAAGTATATGTGGGTTTTCTGTTGTTTTTGTCCATGTCAAAGACAAGTCTTAGTCCATGGTGGTCTGATAAGGTACAAGGGATTATTTCAATCTTTTTTCATCTGTTGAGGCCTGTTTTGTGACCAATTATATGGTCTATTTTGGAGAAGGTACCATGAGGTGCTGAGAAGAAGGTATAGTCTTTTTTTTTTTTTTTTTTTTTTTTTTTTTTTTTTTTTTTTTTTTTTAGGATGAAATGTTCTATAGATGTCAGTTAAGTCCAATTGGTTCATAACTTCTGTTAGTTTCATTGTATCTCGGTTTAGTTTCTGTTTCTATGATCTGTCCGTAGCTGAGAGTGGGGTGTTGAAATCTCCCACTATTATTGTGTAGGGTGCCATGTATGCTTTAAGCTTTAGTAAAGTTTCTTTTATGTATGTGGGTGCCCTTACATTTGGGGCATAGATGTTGAGAATTGCGAGTTCCTCTTGGTACATTTTTCCTTTGATGAATATGAAGTGTCTTTCTTTATCTTTTTTGATTACTTCTGGTTGAAAACTGATTTTATTTGATATTAGAATTGCTACTCCTGCTTGTTTCTTGGGACCATTTGCTTGGAAGATTGTTTTCCAACCTTTTACTCTGAGGTAGTGTCTGTCTTTTCCACAGAGGTGCGTTTCCTGAATGCAGCAAAATGTTGGGTCCTGTTTACCTATCCAGTCTGATAGTCTATGTCTTTTTACTGGAGAATTGAGTCCTTTGATATTAAGAGATATTAAGGAAAAATGAGTGTTGTTTCCTGTTATTTTTGTTATTGGCAGTGGAGATATGTTTGTGTAGCTACCTTCTTTTACTGTTTTTGGAAAATTACTTTCCTGCTTTTTCTAGGTTGTAGTTTCCCTCCTTGTGATGGAGTTTTCCACCAATTATCCTTTGAAGTGCTGGGTTTGTGTTGAGATACTGTGTAAATTTGGATTTGTCATGGAATATTTTGGTTTCTCCATCAATAATGATTGAGAGTTTTGCTGGGTAAAGTAGTCTGGGCTGGCATTTATGTTCTTTTAGGGTCTGTATGATATCAGTCCAGGATCTTCTGGCTTTTAAGGTCTCTGGTGAGAAGTCTGGTGTAATTCTTATAGGTCTGCTTTTATATGTTAATTTGCCTTTTTCCCTTACTACTTTTAGTATTGTTTCTTTGTTTTGTACATTTGATGTTTTGACTATTATGTGGCGGGAAATAGTTCTTTTCTGGTCTAAACTATTTGGAGTTCTGTAGGCTTCTTGTATATTTATGGACATCTCTTTCTTTAGGTTAGGGAAGTTTTCCTCTATAATTTTGTTGAGGATATTTACTGGTCCTTTAAGTTGGGAGTCTTCCCCCTCAACTATTCCTGTATCCTTAAGTTTGGCCTTCTCATTGTGTCTTGGATTTCTTGTATATTTTGGGTTAGTAGCTTTTTGTATTTTGCATTTTCTTTGACAGTTGTGTCAATGTTTTCCATGGTATCTTCTGCACATGAGATTCTCTCTTCCATCTCTTGTATTTTGTTGGTAATACTTGTGTCTATGACTCCTGATCATTTTTTTAAGTTTTCTATCTTCAGGGTATTCTCCCTTTGTGATTTCTTTATTGTTTCTACTTCCATTTTTAGATCCTGCCTGGTTTTGTTTAATTCCTTCTCCCGTTTGGTTGCATTTTCTTGCAATTCCTTAAGGGATTTTTGTGTTTCCTCTTTAAGGGTTTCTATCTGTTCTTTGAGAGTGTTATTTATGTCTTTCTTAAAGTCCTCTATCATCATTATGAGAAGTGATTTTAATTCTGAATCCTGCTTTTCTGGTGTGATGGGCTGTTCAGAGCTTGCTATGATAGGAGAACTGGGCTCTGATGATGCCATGTAACTTTGGTTTCTGTTGCTTTCATTCTTGAGCCTGCCTTTTGCCATCTGGTTAACTCTACTGCTGCCTGTACTTGCTGTCTCTGATTGAAGCCTGCCTTTCCAGTTGTCTCGCTTGTGTCTGGTCTTCTAGGGGTCCAGATGTCTCTATGATTTTTTCCAGCTGCACTGATTACGGTGGTATATCTAGGATGCCTCAGGATATGGTGCCTCCAAGGTGGCAGTCCAGCTAGGTGTCTGCTGTTCTGGGTGCAGTGTCTCCTCTTGGATATCTCAGGATATGTTGTGTGACTCTGTGAGTTCAGTTGTTTCTCTGTGGTTCTGGGTTGAGTGGACCTTCCTGTATGTCTCAGGCGGAATCCGGGGTCCACACAACATCAGACCTGGCAGAGGTCTGGTCCAGGCCTTAGACCTGGGAGATAGGCAGAAGGGGAGTGCTATCCGGCCGGGGGGGGGGGGTATCTGCTGGAATCTGACCACTCAGGGCACCCAGCTATGGGCTCAGGGCAGTATGTGGGTTTTCCTACTTAAAGCTGGCTGTGGGATCCTTGGAGCCCCCAGAATGTCTCCGGCAGGATCCGGGGTGCACTCACCAGCAGGCTGGGCAGAGGTCTGGTCCAGGCCTCAGACCAGAAGAGGTGCGAGGGGCAGAAGGGGAGTGCTAGCGCTGGCTGTGGGACCTGTGGAGCCCCCAGAATGTCTCTGGCGGAATCCAGGGTGCACTCACCAGCAGGCCGGGCAGAGGTCTAGTGCACCGTATCTTAAAATAACTTCCTGAATTTTGTCATCATCTCAGTATTAGTAACATAATATTGTTAGCTCATAACATTTGACCTTCAAGTGATCAGACCAATTTTCATTTTTTACTTGTTAGCTGATGGAGTAAAAATGCCACATATTTGTCCTTGAAGAGGCTGAGCAACAGAATATTTTAAAAAGAAAGCTTTTTACTTAACAGTAATTATGTTGAAATGGACTTCTTTTATTTGTGCATTTTGCTTTACTTTAAAATTGCAGTTCTATAGCATCAAGTTTCTGTAAACTCATTTGAGATGCTACCACTTTAATTTGATCATATTTATTTTCTAGAGAGAAGTAATAGATAAGTAAGAAGTCTTCCTATTAAATACAACAAAATATCAAAGCATGGCTTAAGACTTAGACTCTTTTTAACAGTATACTGAGTCATTTTGTGTGCAACGAATGTTCTCACATCTGCTTTCTATCATGCAACTGTGTTCCATCAGTAACTAGGACAGAACCAAACAGAATTATTTAGGTCTCAAAGAACAAAATTATTCAGTTGTCTCAAAGGTTGTGGTAAATTTCTGGAGCCAGACAGCCTGAATTCTTTTATACCACTGCACACAGTGGCCTCTCAGCTCCTCTTGACAACCCTTTCAGAATATATCTGAGAGTAGCCTATCATTAAGAATGTTAAAGAACCATGAGGTACAGGAAGAAGAAAATGGAATTGCAAACTTTGGTGAATTCACTTTCCTAAGGGATCAACATAAATACTTTTCTGTTACTTGCATAAGTTTTTAAAATGTAATACATTTTATGACTCATGGTTTTATGTATTTACTTATTCTCGCAGTAATGAAACTATATCTTATAAGCAGCCCATTCAAATGTTCCCTGTAAAAATGTCCTGTAAAAATAATCACAACAAACAATTCATCTCTTTGAAGATGAGCAACATTTATCATGAAGTTAAAGGGCTTCCTATTCCTAGATACCTACCTTGGAGAAACTTCTTAGCCAGTGAGCATGCTGGTCAGAAGCACTCTGGTCAGTTAGGATTGAGTGGTGGAATAACGAGGACCAGAACTCTCAGCTCTTATATATGTTGCAATGTAATTTCATTGGCAATAAAGAAACACAAGTCAGAAGATGAAGTAACTTCAGCTGATGCTTACAGACAGGAAGCATCCTTGCCAATTTGGCAGTGTGTTCCTTCATTTTTTTTTCATTTCTGACTATTCTCAGTTCTAAGCAGTTGAGGCTTCCTTTTGTACAGTGAGTCATAATGTGATTTTGTTTCATATAAATATAAGGGTACCTGAGGTGAACATTCTTTATTTTAAGAAAAAAAGAGATGAATTGTTTGTTGTGATTATTTTTACAGGACATCTTTTCTTATGTGTTAACCTCATGTCATTTTCTATGTTCTATTTTTTTATAAATATAAATTTATGTAAATATAAATGTTATTTTTGGAAGTACAAACATTTAAAAATTAAGTAGTCTTTTCATTGTAAGATTATTTAGTAAGAAGAACAAGGAAGAGCATTAAATCACTATTGAATACATAATGCTCTGTTGCTAGTAACACACACACACATTTTGTCTCTGACTCTCTCTGTCTCTCTGTTTTTCTCTTTCTCTTTCTGTCTCTTTTGCCTCTCACCTCTCTCTCTCTCTCTCTCTCTCTGTCTCTCTCTCTCTCTCTCTGTCTTTCTCTCTCTTGTTACCGTGCGAATAATATTCAAAGTTTCTGAAATAAATGACTCATGTGCTTAGATAATCTGGATTTCAGTTTTAAGTTTTAATCTGAAATAATGTAGTAGTATTATAATTTTGAACTTAGAGGTTTCTACAGATCTGGTCTCATGTATTATTCTAACATTCAACAAAGTTGACTTAGCCGAGTCATTCCTGTTTAGTGCTCGGAGTGAACCCAGAGCATTGTATTTCCAGCGTGTGTAATGTTTTTGATCACTTTTTATTTTTAAATTTGGGAAAGTTTGTCAATAATAGTGCCGAACATCTGTAGTCATTCTAATTTTTTTTAATGTATGTAATAATTTCATATACTTCCTCATGTTTTGGTGACTCCCAACCATAAGTTATTTTTCATACTTTATAACTGTTATTAATCATAATGTAAATATCTAATGTGCAGGGTATCTGATATGACCTGAGTGGTCCTAACTCACAAGTTTAGAAGCAATGGTCTATCTAGGTGGTCTTTGAGCTAGCAATTTCTTCTAAGTGGCCATGACTGCAGCTTTTTTGCCATCAACCAAGCTGAGCAACTGATTTTTAAGAATCCAAACACACACAAACTCAGCTTCAAACATACACAAACAATGAGGTGGTTGGTTTGAGATTTTCCCTTAAATCCTGGAAAAATAAACAGGCAGAAGACATAGCAGACAAAAATAGCCCAACCCAAACCAAAGCAAACAAAACTAAATGAGACAGTAAGTTTACATTGTTATCAAACTACTCCTTCTGGAAACGGGACCTGTCCTGAATTGTGGATCACACGATGAGACACCTTTGAATAAAATACCAATCATTTATTAACTGCAAATAGCTTCCTGTTACTGATTGAGGCCAATGTGCATTCCTTGTCTCAGTGCAAGGACTCCATTGGGCTTGAACCTGTGCAGGCATTGCATGTGTTGCCTTGAGTTCATATGTGTGTCAGCCCTGATGTCTGATGTGTATGGAAGACCAGTCTCCTCTATATCTGATGATCTTTCTGCATGCGTATAATGGAAGAGCTTCGATGAAGACACCCCACTTAGGACTGAGTGATCCAAAGTCTTTTATTCTTTGTACATAGTTTTGTTGTGGGTCTATGTATTAGTTCAAATCTACTGTAAGAGGAAACCTTTTTAATGAGAACTGAGTGATGTAATGATCGGTTGGTATATAAGTATGTCATTACGAGTTTGTTTATTGCAATGTTCTTTTGTGAGAATAATAGTATTAGATATTCCCTTAGGACCATGACCCATCTAATCACAGATTCTTGACAGGATTAGCAGTGTCAGGTAAGGGTTCTATCTAATATAGTGTGTATTAAATCCAATCCAAAAGTGGTTTGTTACTCCCATAACATTTGCACCACAAGTGTCATGGCCCGAGTAAAATATTGAGGCCCAGGCTGACCCAAGTGTGGCGGCCACTGTATCCTAGCCCAAGCTGCCACTCCCGTCCGCAGGTCGGGGTTCAGCAAGAGAGAGAGTGAGGATGGACTCGAAGAATGGAGACCAGACAGAGTGTGATTCAATCCTGTTTATTCTTCAGTCTCTCTTCCTAGTCCAAGTCCCAAGTCTAGCTGTACTCTCTAAAGAGTCTCCCTAAAGAGTATATATAAAGAGTCTGAGACTCTACAGTCTGCCTCTGCCTTTTATATGTCTCACTTCTAAGCCATGACTCTAAGTCACACCTATAATCATGCCCTTAGGTCTTGTCTCTAAATCTGATCTCTACACTTCTAAGTCACACTCTTAAGTTACACACCTTTAATCTCACACACCTTTAATCTCACACACCCCAGGTATCTAAACCAAGATTATCAGAGTATGCTCAGCTGTTGTAGGCTATTGTAATCCAAGTCTCATGTCAGGGTATATGGCTCAAGATGGCTGCAAAGCTGATAGCTGCTTTCTGCTAAAAGTCAGCCCCCAACAACAAGGACACCAATATTTCCTGTAGGAAAATCCCTCTTATAAGTCACCAAACAAAAAGAGAGAAGGACAAATAGAAATGATCATGAATTCATGGCTTTCAAAATTTGCACCTAATACTATCTATAAGAATACTTTAATACAGCTGATGTCTGTCATGACAGGAAATCCATAGAGCAGTAGCTTCATGCTATTGCTTAGATGGGAACTTATGTAGTAGGTGACAATATCTTCCTAATATAGTTAGATCAGCACATTTATAAACAGTAATACTGTGACATTTGAGATTTTACTTTTGCCCTTTGGTCAGATATTTATTTCTTTTGATATATAGAAGCAAATCTAGTATTTTAAATTGGAAAATTATGTAAATGTGAATATTTGGAATTGTGTATTCTTATTAATATGTTTCTAGATTAATGTTTTCCTCAATAGTTATCATACTTTAGAAGTTATTGAGTTCTTCAAAAAATTCTTTGGAAGGATGAAAGGTCCCATTGCCTGGATTGTAAAGTTCTGGCCTTGTAAGGTGTGGTTTGTGATAGAGCTGGCAGTTCAGAGACAACTTAAAACATGATGTCTTCTGCAGATTTGGTGCAAAATCCCCACATTGAAAGTTCAAACAAAATTGCAATTTTCAAGTACCTAAAGTTAGCAGGAGATTGAAATCAGTTAAAAATCTATACTATCAACAAAATATAATCGTAGTTATTATTTATGAGGACCATTTTTGCTTCCTACTAAAAATTATAAGGAAAATCCTCCTTTTTGTTCAGATCAGAAGTAGATTTCTTTATACCAAGCAGGAAAGTAGTATTTTGGTATTTATGAATGTCTTAATCTCACTAATATAAACAAGCATACAATTTCTCTTTTAAACTGCTATATAAATCAAACAATTTCACTTATCTCAATGTCTTTCATTGGCAGTATTTCTGGATTTAACTTAATTTTTTTTTGAGAATTTCATGAGTAGCACTATAGCTACAGCACACCAAGCTTTTCTCTCCCCTTTCTAATGCCTGTTTCCCTGCTTCTTGGTTAATGATTTCTTTTGTTTATAATTGTTAAATGCATACACATGTGCATATATATATATATATATATATATATGAAACATATACATATTTATATGCAAACAGATACATACATTAGGAACATATAGGAAACATGGAACACTATGGAAACCTAAAAAAAACCCTAAAGTTCATGTACAGGCTTAGGCGGTAGTTCACCATTTCATACATATGCAATCCTATCAGTACACATTGATTGCTAGAATATCTTAAAATAAAATGATCCACAGAACAAACATTTTTGTAAGCAGTTCCTGAAAATATCACATTAGATGAAGAAATCTTGTTTTCCATAGTGATAAAGTGAATTTATGTAGAACTGTAAGAAATTAATAATTTCTTCTTATGATTTTTAGACTATGATACTTTTGAGGGCTAGTGTAAATTATTACTCCTTCATTGTAGCTATTATCATCCTAATTTTCTATACGACCCACCCTCCACATGTGCAGACTCTGTCTTGATGTGTTCTAAGGTTGTAAGTATAATAAGAACTCTGAGGACTTTAAGTATTTACACAAAGACTATCTTCTTGTCTGTGTCCTCTGCATAATAGCACAGTTATTCTCACAGTACTTATTCTGTCTCAGGTTTTTAAGATGATGTGACCCAAGAGCTTCCTCTCTGGGTACTAGCTTTTATAATTCCACCAAGCAGGATGCAAGATTCAAAGGGAGGAGAGTAACCACCACTCTTACCCAGCTATGGTGCCTGTGAACCACAACAATGATTTCCATGGCATTGTAATAGTGCAATAGTGCTACATGTGCCTTGGTAACCAAGAGCTTAGTTGGATTTGAGGCCCATTCAAAAAGAGGAAAATCATGCCCAGGACTGGGTTTTTGTTACTACCTAAGGCAATAGAAGTAAGGATGTTGGAAGAGAACCTATAACCCCCACTTTAATAAACCACAGTAATACAAACTACATCTATTTGTCTACCCCAGGTCATTGAAGGTCTCACCCCTTGTCAAACTAGTTCCATTTTTTTAACTGATGGAGAACATTACAACAAACCAAAATAGGCCACAATTCAAAGAACAAGAGCCAGTGTGTTGTCCAGTCACATCTGAAACTCACACAGCACAACTCCTATACCTAAGACTCAGGGATCATTGCAGAAGATGAAGAAGACTGTTAGTGCAAGAGGAACAGGATGCTTTCTGTGAGATTGGGTTTCTTAGAAACATCAGAGAAGCTACACTCATGAAGTTTTATCAACATTGCCATCTAAGCAGGACCTGGGTGAGGATGACATCAGTAGTCATGTTAACATGGAAGGGGAAAGCTCATAAAGCCTCAATCCTAGACAAAGAAGTACAAGCATCTCAAGAGTGCTGAGACTGGACACATTGTTTTACTCTGGGAAGAGCCTCCTAACTGGATAACAGAATAGTCATCCCTGAAATCATGTCCATAGAAGTCATGTTATAGAGACTGAGGAGGCTGTATTTATATATTTTGGAATACATGTTACAACAGCAAATAAGGAATGAGTTCATGAATTTGACAGAGATCAAAGAATGGGATTTGTGAAGCTTTGGCAACAGTCAAGGGAAGAGTGAAATTGAGGTGATTATAATTGTAAACAATAAATTTATCATTAAATGTTGTCTACTAGGAATTTGACGTGGTTTTTGGAAGATGTGTATGTGCTATAATCCCTTTGCATGCCATGTTAAGGGACTTGAGTATCTATTGTGTTAGGTATTGTTGGCACATCCAGGAATAAATGGTGCATGAATCCCCAATAACAAATGATACATATAATTAAAATTTATATATACTATAATTGCTATATAAATATACTTACTATGTTTACATAATAATTACTTGTACACATACAATTATTTATATATCAAGTAAATAAAAAAAAGTGGCCATGAATTTAAAGTCTAGAATTTGTCCAATACAGGGTGTCTCTTTTCTTCTCATTGATTGTGCCAAGGAATCTATTGTTAGTTACATAAGCACATATGAACACATATACCTCACATCTACAGTATGTATGCATTGCAATTCTAGTTAGAAAACACGTCAAATTTTTCTTTATACGAAGGTTTGCACTGTCATCTTGTACATTGATAATCTGACCATTTTAAGATTATAGAAAATCCTAAATACCTGCAGTGCTGTCACTCACAGAAAGAGTGGTCAAATCTCTACCTTGTGCATGCTGTTTCCTGGAGCATTGTGGGAGGTAATTTGTGTAGCATTTGGAGTATTGCCTCTGGTGGCAGTTGGAGTACTGTCTGTAGAAGTTTGAGTGATGTTATCTGAAACATATGGGGCATTGCCTCCTGCCTCAGTTGGAGCAGTGTCAACTTTGGTAGTTGAGATACTTCCACACAACTTGTGGAAATATCAGGCTGGGTGATTCTAGGAGGAATGATGGTGTTGACATCTATACATTTGCTGACAGAAGCAGCCGAAATGGTTGTGATGGCAACCATAGTTAGAGGAGAAAAGGCTTCCACGTTGTGATTGGGTGGCTTGCAGTGCTGGCTACTTGGGTGGTTAGGAGAAGAGGAGACAAAAGAGAAAAGCATGGCTTAGGCCTAGTAGTTAGAGTGTTCACAGACCCTTCCGTGTTCATTTGCTTTCCCATACCTGCTATTTTATCATCATGTGTGGATTTAGATAGGTTATTTTGTTCTTCAGAAACATGATTTGTCTTCAGAGAGAGAATACAAACAGAAGAAAACAAAAGTGAATTACATTCCAATATATGACCATCTCATTTTGATTTTCTTGGGTTCTGCTTCTTTATAATTGAAAATTATACAATTTACATGAAAGTCTGTTAGAAGCATGTAGGTAACTTTGGGGGCCTGTTTGTAGACTGTCTGTGTGTGTTATGACTTCTACATATTCAAGCAGTCCATTTAAAACGATGTACAATCATCTTGTAACTTCTCTAAGTTCTTAGAAACATTAAACAAACTTTGGATTGATGATAATCATCATGATTGTATGGATGCTATAAATTATTGAAAAAATTATGGTAAAATAGAATGTTCTCAGTACAATATATATTTTGGACCTTGCATGCAAGGTTGGTTGAATCCATGGATGGAGAATTCTTGTTGGTTTAAATATAATGATGACACTTTATCCGTTCATTTTCAGGTAGCGCTGTGTAGATACCTACCACTATGCTCTGTGTTTAGCATTATTTGAATGGTGACACTCAGGCAACATCCTATTATATTTTTATCAGCTTTCATGATTGTACATTACAGTCGTATTTCCCCTAATAATCACTTTGCCTCCTGGAACAAGGTTAGGTTTCTGGAAGGATTAATTTTATGCAAATAGCACAGTGGGTGTTGTGATCATCACAATGATGGCAACACTAGATGCTGTACAATGCTGTTCAACTCTTTATTTTCCTTTTCTATAATGCTTGGGTAAAGGTTTTTTCTTAAGACTTTTAAAGATTGTTTCTCTAAAAATTCCACAGTGCTTTGGCTTATTTTATTCTGCTTTCAAAAGGTCATTTAGTGTTTTCTGCCATCCTCAAAATGTAACAGGGAAATCTGGGAGAGGAGGCTGAGTTACTAAGACATTGGCAAGTGATACTGGTTTGGTTTACTATGTAAGAGGTGGAGTAGGAAGATTGCTTAGAAGAACAGGGTGTGAAGTGACTTTTCTATAAGCATGATGAAAACCAAAGGGAGGAAGAGGAGGTAGTTGATGTAATCCTGGACCAAAGGATCTGGCTCATGACCCACAAAATGTAGCAAGGATTCTCTTAGCCTGTTTCTACTCTCTGGGTCTTTACCCATATTTACCTTGACCTTGATTCACTCATTGGGATTCCTAACTGGAAAGTGAGGGAGAATGTATGGTGTTTGTCTTCTGAGTATGTGTTACTGTACTTACTACATTTTATAGTTCCAACTGTGCTCCTGAAATTTTATATTGTATTTCTTTTAAAATAAAAAAAATATGTTTGCAGTGAAACTGGTGAGGATTTAATAGAAATTAAAAGGAATGAAACTGAGTACAAATAGTCCAGTGTGGGTAGGGGGATTATGGATCTGGATTGGGGGAGACTAGTGTAAGGTCAAGGAAAATCCACCCAATAGGAATATGGAAATCCCACGGCTAGTTTGTTATTTCCTGTTGATTAAATATTAATAAATCAAACTGGGGATACTCAGTACAGTGATCCAAGATGGAATTTTATGCAGTGTGAAAGTTTGTCCTTGGCATGAGTATGGAAGTGGTTTCCAGGTTCCTCTTCTGCCTCGTGAGTCACTTGAGAAAAGGACATGTCTAATCCAAGTGTAGACTGCTATGACAAACAGGCTTCTTACAATCCTAATTTGTGGTAATTTATTTTGCACCAACCGAAATCTATTTCATGTTTTTCTGTAAAAGTCCTGTAAAAGTCCTCAAAGACACTTAGGAAATATGTTTTGTTCTCAGCATACATGTTCTCAGTGAGAGGTTAAATGACATTGAATGGAATGAAAATATGAACAAACCGTTAAGCTGGCTCTTAGTAGATGTGATCACTGAACTGAATCCCAAATGAAAGTCATTGCTATACATATTGGGAAATGTCTCCGTCACTCCAGAGTTCAGAATTGTCTTGGATTTTAATTCCAACATGTTTCAAAACATGTTCCAGAGTTCGTACTTTAAGAAATAAGTTTATCATAGCATCGGGAAGGTCCAGATATGTTTCACATGCCTAAATAGACTGAGTAGTTACAATACAAAATGTTTTAAATGTGGGCCAAAGAGAGGCAGAATAGTTGTCTCTGTTGTGTATATTCTGTGGTTGTATCCTGTACTACCTGCATGACTAAATAAAACTATGTTTTTTTCTTTGTCCTCTAGAAAATGACAATCATACATGTTTCCACATCCTGGAGTCATGTGATTGTGTTATAATGACATTCATGCCTGAGTCCTATTCAGAGCTCATTGTCTGTAAGTTATTTAATGTTGCCCAGATTTCTAGGCAGTGCTTGCCCTGGTTCTGCCCCTGTTGAACACTCAGTGTCTCACCTGCTATGCTAACCGCCAGTTTAGTGATTTCTCCTAAGGTTCAACATTACAAATAAACACAGCTGAAAAGTGTTGAGGGAAACAAATGCATTGTGAAGTTGGAGTGCTTTGGAGATATGAAAGGTTAAGAATTGCTTCAGTGGCAGGGAAGTCTTTGAAATAAGGCAGGAAGACTCTAGAACACAAAGGGCCATGCCAATTAGAGGGAGAGCATGTGCTCTTGTTCCTGTGCTGCTGATCCTAAACCAATCTGGTCTAGAGCTGATATTTTGGAGACAATACCCATTTATTCACTCATTTGTTGAGTTGTTTCCCTAATTTATCATGTGACATATTGCCTTCAGCAATTCTGCCCAGTGGGGAAGATACAGTCTCTCCAGTCTGTCTTTGGATCAAGATGTAGAACTTTCAGGTTCTTCTCCAGCACTGTGTGTGCTTGGACACTGCCATGCTTCTTGTCATGATAATAATTGGACAAATAAAATGGTTCCATCTTAAGTTATCCCCTTAAAGAATGCACAAAAGCTGGTTAGTATCATGTTTTAAAATGAATGGCATTATTTGGAACATGTGTATCCATCATGTATTATATCTTAAAATAATTTCAGAACCTTTCCTTTGATTTAGTACTAATGGCATATGTAACAATGTCAGCTCTTATTATTTTAGTGTAAAATGATGGTGCGAGTTTTCACTTCTTATGGTTATAATTATAAAGGAGAAAATGCCTTATATTTGTTCATGGAGAGTCTGAGCAATAGAAGAGTTTCAAGTAATGTTATTGATTTTACAGTAAATATTTTGAAATGGATTTTTTCTCTTGTACATTTTGCTTTGCAATCCCAGGCTTCTGTAGACGTACACACATTTGATATGTTAACACTTTTATTTGGTCAAATGTGATGAACTTAATTCCTCATGATACCTAGAAGTTAAAGAACAGGTCTTCTTATTAGATGCAATTAAACGGGAAACCATCATTTATTAATTGGCCTAGATTTTAGGTTAAACTATGTGATGCTAGTCTACAATGAATGGTCTCCAATCTGCTTTCTAGCATCCAGCTGTGTCCCACCAATCAAGACTAAAAGGGATTGATTAGTTTAGCTCTGTTTTTCTTTATGTTTCTTAACATTTGTGATTAATTTCATGAACTCAACTGTCTGAGCTTTTCTGTCAAATCAGTGCACACAGTAGCCTGTCTGCTCCTATAGCCAACTCTACTGATAGCTTACATGTGGCAGGCAAACAGTGCAACCATGAAATAATCTTAGAAATGTTGTTTCACTCAATATTATACCCAAATATGCTAAATTGTTTTTCCTTTGATATATTTCATATGAATCCTGAAAATAATCAAAATTAATTGTAAATATATATGTCAGAGTAAATTCTCTTTCAGAGTATATTTAAGTAGCCCATCATTGTAAACATTAAAAACAATAATGTATAGGTAAAAGGAAAGAATAAAAATGTGTCACCCGTTGTTCAATCCTTTCCTCAGAGTCTGGCCTGCCAGAGTTTCCTTATTCATTGTGAGGAAATATTGCTTTTTTTTCTTAGTGTTCTTCTCTCATATATTATTACATCCTGACTGAAGTTTCTTTTTGTTCCCCTTCCTCTCATCTCTCCCCAACTCCCCTGTCCCCCAGAGCCAGTGCCCTTGTATTCCTTCTGAATAGGACAGGCTTCCCAGGGACATCAACCAGATGAGGCACAGTAAACTACAATAAGGCACATACTATCAGAATAAGGCTGGACAAGGCAACCCAGAGGACAAGGGTCTCACTAGTAGGCAAAACAGTTAGGGAGAGCTCCCACCTCTATCGTTAGGATTTCTACAAGAACAGCAATCTACTCAGCCATAAAGTAAATGGAGAGGACCTAGGCCAGACTCCTGCAGGCTGCAAGTTACCCATGAGTTCTGTTCAGGTTAGTCTGAGGCCAGTTGTCCTATGGGGTGTTCCTGACCCCTGTGCTTCCTCTGCTTTTTTCCTTTCCCTCCTGTGTAGGGCTGCCAGGGCTCTGCTTAATGTTTGGCTGAGGGACTCTGCTTCAACTCCCATCAGGTGCTGGATGAAGTCTCTCTGGTTTCTTTGGTGATGATTTTACTAAGCTCCAGCCCCTTCATACTCTGCAAGCAGGACAAACTTTAGGTTAAAGGTCTTGTGGATGGGTTAGTGTCTCAATGCCTCCAGCTAAATTTTTGCCAGGTTACAGAAGGTGACTATTTCAGGCCCCATGTGCTCCATTACTAAAATCTTTGCTAGACTCACTCTGCATGGAGTAAGCTTTCCATGGAGTTCCCATTGCACTAGCTTTTTACCTCACCACCAAAGTGTTCCCCCAATTCTAATATTTACTGTTCTACATCCTCAGGGTGATCCTTGCCTCACCTCTTAATCTTAATCTTAATCTTAATCTTAATCTTAATCTTAATCTTGCCTCACCTCATTGTTATTTAGCCTCTCTGTGTTTGTGCATTGTAGAATGATTGTCTTTTACTTTACAGGTAATGTTCACTTATAAGTGAGTAGAGATCATTTTTGACTTTCAGGTCTGGGTTACCTCACTCTGGATGGTGCTTTGTTCTAGTTCCATCCATTTGTCTGCAAATTTCATGGTGTGATTGTTTTTTAACACCTGAGTAATACTCCTTCTTGTAAATGTACTATGTTTTCTTTATTTTTGAGTTGAGGAACAACATGCTTGTTTCTACTCTCTGGTTATTGCAATTTAAGCTGCTATGAGGATAGCTGAGCAAGTGTTCTTCTGGCAGAATACAGTATCCTGGTGTACATGTCCAGTAGTGCTATAGCTGAGTCTTGAGTTAGGTTTTTCCCAATTTATGAGAGACCAGCATCTTGATTTCCAAAATGGTGGTACAATTTTGCATGGCCATCAGCAATGGAGGAGTGTTCCTCTTGCTCCACATTCTTTCTAGCATGAGTTTATGATCTTACACTTTTTAACAGGTGAAGAATAGTTTTCAGAGTGGTTTTGAATTGCAATTCCATAATGCCTAGTGATGTTGAATATTTACTTAAATGTTTATTTCCATTTGAGACTCCTTTGTTGAGAATTCTCTGTTTAGCATTTTGTGGTTTGTTGATTTCTAGTTTCTTGAGGTATATATATATATATATATATATATATATATATATATATATATTGGAAATCAGCTTTCTGTCAGATGGCTGCCCTTTTGTCCTATTGATAGTGTCCTTAGCCTTGCAAAAAGCTTCACGAGGTTCCATTTATTAACTGTTGATCTTACTTCCTGTGATATTGTTGTTCTGTTTTGGAAGTTGTCTCCTATGATAATGGGTTCAATGCTATTCAGTACTTTCTCTTCTGTTAGATTCAGTGCATCTTGCTTTATGTTGAGGTCTTTGATCCATTTGCATCTGATTTTTGTGCAAAATGATCAATACAGATATATTTTCAATCTTCTCCTTGCAGACATCTAGTGAGACCAACTCCATTTTCCATTGCACACATCTGGCATCTTTATCAAATTCAGGCATCCTTAGGTCTATAGAATTATGGTTGTGTATTCTACTCAGCTCCCCTGATCTACCTGCATGTTTTGATGCTAATACCATGTATTTTTATTATGAACACAGTTTGAAATCTCTAAAAGTTCTGTTAATGTAAGGGAGTTTTTTACATATCCTGGGTTTTTATTTTTTCACATGAAGTTGAATTTTGTTTTTTCAAAGTCTGTAAAGAATTGTGCTGGAATTTTGATTGATATTGTGTTGAATCGATAGATTGTTTTGGAAGAAAGACTACTTTTACTGTATTAATTTTATGTATATGATCCATGAACATGGGAGATCTTTCCATTTCTAATATATTAATCTTTCCAGAAACCTAACCTTGTTCCAGGAGGCAAAGTGTTATTAAGGGAAATGCAACTATAATATACAACCATAAAAGTAGATGAAGAGATAATAATATGTCAAGGGAGTGTCACGCATAGAGTAGTTACCAATCAGATATCATAGTGGTATAGATCAGCACAGCATTTCCTGAAAATTAATGGCTTCTAACAAACTTTCATATGAACTTTCAGTTATTAAAAAATAAGCATCATGCTGCTCACAGTTAACCACTGATATGATCCGGGGTTTCCCAATGGAGAACTTAGAGAGAGGACTGAAGGAGCAGAAAGGGTTAGTGACCCCAGGTGGAAAGCAACAATACCAAACAACCAGAGCCCCCCAGGGTCTAAACCACCAGCCTGGGAACACATAGGGAGGGACCCAAGACTCCAGAGGTATATGTAGGGGAGGATGTCCTTGTCGGACATAGGTGGGAGAGGAGTTTCTTGGTCCTATAAAAAAAAATGAACACACAGTGGGGGGGGATGTGAGGGCGGGGAGGCGATAGTGAGGGGGGGTAGGTGTGGTCATTGCCTCATAGAAGCATGAGGAGGGGGATGGGATAGGAGGTTTCTGGGTGGTGGGAGGAAGTAGGCTAAGGGGATAAAATTTGAAACGTAAATACTACAACCAATTTTAATAAGCGAAAAAAAAAGTCGTCAGAACCAACATCTTTAAAAAAAAATGTCAGCTCCCTGGGGGTGGGAAATTTTTTTTTCTTGATACTAAAACTTGTTCTGAGAATTGTATATTGCAGAATACACAGCCTTGGTGCATCTACTCATCAAGCATACTGAGCAGACCTGTCCAAACCTCCGATGTCCTGGAATTCCATCTGGATTCAGTGAAGACACAGCATCAGAGGCTTATCAACTTACTCTTTCCCCTACCCCTCTTCTAATATCTCAATGCCCTCAATCAGCTTGAAGAAGTTAAAGAAGAGTCAGCGCCCCTATTCCCTGAGCTTGGGGACTAATGTGGTTAATAATGGTCTGTCTTTCTAGGGAAAAGTAGTGGTTTTGTTGGAACAGGGGGGATTAGCTAGAACTTATTGCATAGCCATAACCTATTGGTAGAAATCTGTATAATTATTATGAAGATGAAGTTATAATTTCTTAAATGGTACAAAATTTACTTAGATTTCAAATTTAAGGTTTTCATTGGTATGAGCCTCTTATTAATATAAAAATGAGATGAATATTGATACTCTCATGGGCATTGTGCCTGTATAACACAATTAGGAATACAAGGCCTAGACCCAGCCCTTTTTTATCTTTTTTAACTGATTTGGGACGGTTAACCTATGAGTTAAGGGACTATAGCAAATTCATGGTTTTGAGTTTATTGTTAGGGTGTTTTCCATATTTTATTTAGAAATAGCTGAGAGGAGTGAACAGACAACAGTCCAGGTTACCTTACATGGATAGTTGGTTTTCAAAACGTCAGAAGTCCATAGAACTGACGCTACAAATATTTATATATTAATGTTCATTTTGATTAGAGACCTGTCTGCTCCTGACAGCTTCCTGTCTTGGATTCTAAGAAGAAATTGAGCATCCTTGGAGATACTCCAGTTGTGCGGTGACAGCCACTAGGCAAGAATTGCCTCTCTCCATCTACAGACAAATTACTGTCCAGAAAAGGACATACATGCAGAATAGTTGACTGATTATATCTGCCTAGACAGAGTAATCAGCCCTTAATAATCCTGCGTCACTAAGGTCTGTCAGATGATTCTGGGCCAGAAGGCTGAAGATTTGATTCTCCAATGTTCGGTAGTATAGGGGCTTTTCAGGTGTTCAGTGGTCTCTATAAATTGGCTAAGTTTTAGAAGTTATGCTTCGTGCTTCCCATAACTTCAGTTAACTAAGTCATTCTGGATTTCTGATGGGGTTGAAGACCTATAGTCTCATAACCAATCCTGGCTATTTACTTTGAGAGAAAAGATCTGAGTAGATGGTTTTCAGCTGACATTCATTCTAAAGCCAAAAAGCCAGGATCAAAAGTAAGTGTTTTAGTTAGAAGAGATGACAGAGGTTCTGGTTAGTCAACAGAATGATGGACTGGGTATTAGGACTATCTTGTACCTCACTGGTACAATTAGGAATAAGTATGCTCTAATTGTATTTTGAGAGAAAAGTTCTACTTTAACAGGAAGAGTGATATGTAGGAGGAGCTAAGTGGGAAGGAGTACTGTGAGGAAGAGATGGAACAAGGAGAGAAGATGAAGAAGAGGAGAAGCTAGGTGATGGGAGTGAGAAAGAGAGAGGGGGCATGGAGGCAGATGTTCACATGTCTCCAGCAGTCAAAGATGGTTTTTATATCTAGGTTGGGTATTGGGTTACGCTTCTGATTGAGCATTATCAAACTTATAAATCCTTTGATTAACATTTTAAAAAAATCGTATAAAAGCAGAAAGGAAAGGGGGGGCATGGGACAGGCGTGTTCTAGGGAGGGGAAATGTGGAAAGGGGATGGCATCTTAAATGTAAATAAAATATAAAATAAAAAAATAAGCATAATCCAAGAAAATCAAAGTAAGTCAGGTTATATATTGGAATGTAAATGATCCAGCAGAAACCTATGGGGTAATTGTAGGGTCTTTTCCAAGATCGGACTCCTCTAATCATGGGTGGAATATATCCAGTCACAGGCATGATCTTCATCTTGTTGAATGGGCCTTAAATCCTAGTAAGCTCTTGGTTACCAAGGTGCATACGTTACAATGCCATATTGTTGTGATTCATAGGCATCCTAAGCTGAGTGAGAGTTTTGGTTGCTCTTCTCCCTTGGGACTGTGCATGTTACTCTATGCTACAATGAATGCTAGTCCCCTGGCTAGTCCTTAGGTAGGAAGCTCTCAAGTCACATCATTTAAAAAACCTGACACAGAATAAGTACTGTAAGAATAGTTGTGTTGTTTTGCAGAGGACATTGATAAGAAGAAATGCTTTGTCTCAATACTTAAAATTGTCAGAACACTTGCAAGACTTACAACCTTAGAACCCATGAGGACAGAATCCACAGGTGTGGAGTTTGTGTTGTATGTAAACTTATCATGATAATAGCTACAGTGTGACTAGCTTTCATTGAACAATCCATGGAACCCAAAACAACAAATGATTTACACAGCTTTATTTTATATACATTATAATTGTTATAAATACTTCATATGTTTATATAAGCTTAAATTTTGCATGCATACATAAAAAGTTAACAAAGAAAAAGTGGCCATGAATTTCAAAGATTAGAGTTTGTCTAACAGAAAGGGTATGAAGAGCTCCTCACTTTGATAACGCACCTAAGTACTGTCTTTTTTCTTCTCATTGATTGTGCCCAGTAATCTGTTATTGCAGAAGCACACATGAACACATATACTTCACATGTATACTGTGTATGTTTGCACAAATCTATTTAGAAAATATGTTGGATTTTTTTAAACTACAATTTGCTCTGTGGACTTGTACATTGATATGTACATTGTACCATCTTAGATTGTAGAGAATCCTGGCTGTCTGTAGTGCTGTCACCCACAGCAAGAGTGATGAAATCTTTACCTGTTCCTGGAGCATTGTGGGAGGGGATTTGTATAGCATTTGGAGTATTGTTACTTGTGGCAGTTGGAGTAATGTCTGTAGAAGCTGGAGTGATGTTATCTGAAGCATATGGGGTATTGCCTCCTGCCTCAGTTGGAGCAGTGCCATATTTGGTAGTTGAGATAGTCCCAGCTGCCACACCATTTGTTAAAGTATCAGGCTGGAGGCTGCTAATAGGAGTGATGGTATTGACATCTACACATCTGCTGACAGAAGCAGCAGGAGTGGTTTTGATGGCAACCATAGTTGGAGGAGCAGAGCTGGTTGCCACATTGTGAGAGGGTGGCTTGCAGTGCTGATTCCTTGGGCAATAAGTGTAAAAGGAGGCAAAAGAGCAAAGGAGGGCTGCAGGGTATCTAAGATATGACCTAAGAGTGAAGGACATGGGGTTTGTGTTTCCAAGAGACGAATAGGAAGCAGGTAGAGGCTTAGGCCAAGTAGCTTAGAGTTCTCAGACCTTTTTCAGCCCAATTGTTTCCCCTGTAGAGATTTATGGGCTGTGGATTTATATGGGGACGAATCTCGCGGGCGGGGGGAAGGGAGGGAGTCCAGCGACAGAGTCTCAAGGCGGTCCGGCACCAGAGCTTCCCGCGCCGCCAGCGGAAGATCCCACATTCATGCAGCTGTTGGTGGGCGGGCCGGCGGCTGCATCGGCAAGGTTCCAGGGTTCCAAAAGCTGATAATCAGGCGGAGAGACCATGGACATGTGGAGTCCGGTTTTCCAAAGCTTTTATTGTTCATGGCATGGTGAATGGATGCAGGTGTTGTGCGCTTCCCCCGCCAAAAGCCAGGGGAGACCAGTCTTATAGGGAAGGGAGAAAGGGGAGGGAATAACTTAATTAGCTACGCCCCTGGCCTTTTGATAATTCATTAATATTTAAATCTCTGGAGGTAGAGACTTGTTAATCACGCCCTCTACCTGTCCTACGTGACTGAAAATAACAGGTTAAATGGAGTTACCTCCAAGGCCCAACAGATTTAGATAGGTTAATTTGCTCTTCAGAAAAGTGAGTAGTCTTCAGAGACAGAATATAAACAGAAGAAAACAAAAGTCAATTACATTCCAATATATAACCCATCTTATTTTGATTTTCTTGGATAATGCTTATTTTTTAATAAGAGAAAGTTCATATGAAAGTTTGTTAGAAGCCATTAATTTTCAGGAAATGCTGTGTTGATGTAAACCACCATGATCTGTGATTGGTAACTACTCTATGAGTGACACTCCCGTGACATATTATTATCTCTTCATCTACTTTCATGATTGTACATTATAATTGTATTTCCCCTAATAACACTTTGCCTTCTAGAACAAGGTTAAGTTTCTGGAAGAACTAATTTTATATAAATAACACAGTAAGTGGTATGGAAGTCATAATGATGACAACCACAGATGCTTTATAATGATGCTCAGCTCTTTATTTTCATCTTGTATAATGCTTGGATAGAGGTAGTTTCTTAACCTTTTGATTAAGATTATTTCTCCCAAATTCCACAGTGCTTCATTTTGTTTCACTTTATTAACATTTTCCACAATCTTCAAAAAGTAACAGGGAAATCTGGTAGAGGAGGTAATTTTATTAAGACATTGGAAGGTGGTATTGGTTTGCTTTTACTATGGGAGGAGGTGGAGTAGGAGGATTGCTTGAATGTCTAGGATGTGGATGACCTGTTACATAAGAATAATGAAGGGGAAGAAGAGGAGGTGGTTGATGTAATTCTGGAGCAAATAGTGGAGGGGTGACCAAACTATGGAGCATAGAGGGAAACAAGAAGATGACAAGGGAGAAGAGGATGAAGGGGAGGAGTTGAAGGAGCTAGTGGTTCCCTAGGATCATGTTTTCCTCTGGGGCCTTTTGATACTCACCAGACTGTGGAGAGAAAAAAAGCAATTTTAAATTAGATATTTCACAGAGAATTGTCAGCATATGCACTTTCTGAGCAATGTGTAATTTTAGAAGGCTTCTAACAGTTCTACTCTCCCAAGATATGTGCTTGTCTGAGTTTATCATCTCTGTTCTTTTTTTCCTCGATATTTTATTTACGTCTCAGATGTTATCCCCTTACCCCATTTCCCCTCCACACCCAGGAATCCTCTATCTCTTTTCACCCCCTCCTGCTTCTATGAGGATGTGCCCCCACCTACCCCACCACTCCCACCTCCCCACCCTTGAATTCCCTCACACATGGTGTCCAGTCTTCATGGGACCAAGAATCTTCTATCCCACCTATGCTTGATAGGGTCATTCTCCCTTACATATACAGCTGGAGCCATGGGTCCCTTCCTATGTGCTCTTAGGCTGGTGGTTTAGACCCTGGGGAGCTCTGGTTGGTTGATATGATGCTCTTCTCATGGGGCCACAAACACTTTCAGCTCCTTCAGTCTTCTCTCTAACTCCTCCATTGGGAACCCCTTGATCAGTTCAATGGTTAGCTGTGAGCATCAGCCTCTGAATATGTCGATCTCTGGCAGACCTCCAAGGACACAGATATATCAGGCTCCTGAAAGCATGCACTTCCTGACATCCACATCAGCATCTACCTTTGGTGACTGCACATGGGATGGATACCCACGTGGAATGGTCTCCAGACAGCCCCTCCTTCAGTTTTTGTCCCAAGTCTTGTCTCCATATTTGCTCCCGTGAGTATTTTCTTACTCCTTCTAAGGACTGAAGCACCCACGCTTGTTCTTCCTTCTTCATGAGCTTCATGTGGTTTGTGAGTTGAATCTTGGGTATTTCAAGCTTCAGGGCTAATATCCAATAATCAGAGAATGAATACAATGTGTGTTCTTTTGTGATTGGGTTACCTCATTCAGCATGATATTTTCTAGTTCCATCCATTTACCTAAGAATTTACCTAGGTTGGTTAATTCTATTTGTCTACCTGTGGAGCTGCCATCCCAGTCAAGGACTATAGTCCTTCCACCTATTTGTTGGGAGCCGACTTTAGCAGAAAGCGGCTAGATCAACTTTGCAGCCATCTGGAACCATATACCCTGACGAAAGATTTGGTTTTCAATAGCCTACAACAGCTGAAGCACACTCTGATATCCCACATATTTTGTGTTGCTGTTTACTGCCCCCAGCTGCAAGGTGCACGTGGTGGCCACGCCTGCAAGGTATTGCAGTTCACGTGCTGTCCACGTGCTATCTACGCCATACATGCCTGTAAGGCACACGTGCTATCCACGCCTGCAAGGCACTGCGGTGCACGTGCTGTCCACGCTATAGACGCCTGTAAGGCTTACGTCATATCAACACCTGCAAGGCACGTGGTATCCACGCGCCTACAAGGCACGTGGCAAAAGCCTATAAATAGCTCAGAATTCCCTTCAATAAACGAGACTTGATCAGAATCTCTGTCTTGTCTCCATTCTTCGTGTCTCTTCCCCTTTATCCCCACTCTCTCTCTCGCTAGACCCTGACCCTCGGACCGGAACGGGCAGTACGGGCTGCAACAGTTTGGCGTCCAACATCGGGCTCCAGTAAGCGCAACACCTATTCTTCCATAAGAGGCTTCAAGCTCTATCAATTGTTTGGCTGTGGGTGTCTGCATCTTTCTGAGACAGCTGGTAGGTGGAGCCTTTCAGAGGTCAACCATGCTGGACTTGTGTCTGGAAGCATAACAGAGTAACATTAATAGTGTCATGGATTGGTTGGTGCTCATCCATGGGATGGGTCTTAATTTGGGCCAGTTTTTTGTTGACTATTCCCTCAGTCTCTGTTCTGTCCACAATCCCTGCATTTCATTTACACATGGTAAGTTTTGGATTGAAAGTTTTGTGGGTGGGTTGTTTTTTCTTATTTCTTCTCCACGGTATCTTCCATGACAGGAGGCATCCTCCTAGGCTCCATATCTTCAATGCTGTCAATCACAGCTAAGGACACACCATCAATTTCTGGGCATCTCCCCTATCCCAATTCTCCCTCTCTTCCAGGAGATGCTCTCTATCTCCCCTCTTGCAGACTTTCATTCATTCTCATGGCAATCAGGCCCTACCCCTCTCATGGACGCTCTACCTTTCCACACCTGACTCTGGATCCTCTGTTTCCTACTGACCCTCTCTACCACCTGGTTCTCTTCCTCCATCTTGTAGGCAGCATTATTAACTATATTGAGTTTCATATATATAATGCACAGAAAGACTTATTCCAACTTCTAGCATAGAACTGCTTGTCAGATTAGAATATTCTCTAGATTAATTTTATAAGTAAAAGATTGCTAAGATAATCTATACATTATTTTTTTTCTCTTATATTTGGAGGACGTGAATCATGAAAGTCAACTTTACAATTAGGTCAAGAAAAGCAACCTGTTCAGTTGCTGGAGTATGGAAACACACATGATTTATTTGTATAGTAAAATTGGCATAGTGTTATAGATCTGAGCTTTCTGTATGGCAGTCACAATTCTTCTCTATTAAATTACACCAGAATTTCAAAGTGGAAATGAAAAAGGTAGAGTGGTGTTTCAGGGGGTAACTTGTTGCTTGTATATGTTAGGAAATGCAGATAAATAACATGAAAAAGTCTGATGTAAAAGTTAAAAAGGAAATATGAAGATGTATGGTAGTGACAATTGATACTCACCAGGAATCATTTTATGAAAACCCAAAGGCCCAAGACCAAATACAAAGGTTTCATCTTTACATATTCCCTTAAACAAAGCACAATAGTTACTTAGAATTGTGTTTAAAATGAATGGCATTATTTGGAACATGTCCTAGCACATGGGGTATCCATCATGTAGTATATCTTTAAATACTTTCCAAACCTTATCTTGCATTTAGTACTAATACACTGTCAGGTCATAATATTTGGGTGCAATATGATGGGGCTAGTTTTTACTTTTGATGTTTGAGATGATGCAGGACCAAAGGCCTTCTACTTGTCAATGGAGACTCTGAGCAACAGAAGGTTTCCAAGTTATGTTATTGAATTTACAGTAAATATTTGAAATGGATATTTTCCCTTGTATATTGTAATACCAATTCTGGAGACATACATGTATTTGAAATATTAACACTTTAATTTGGTCAAATGGTATGAAATTAATTTCTCATGATACCTAGAAGTTAAAGTGCAAACCGTGAAATAATCTTAAGAACAATGTTTCATTAAATATTATGTGCAAATATGTTTTATTGTTTTTAATATAAATTTTATATAAAGATTAAGAACAAGCAAAATTAATTGTAAATACATTCTTGAGAACAAACAGTTTTCACAGTACATTTGAGTAGCCCATTGTTATAAACATTAAAGAACAATAAGGTAAAGGAAAAAGATAAAAATAAAAGTGTGTCACCCTTTGTTCAACTCTTTCCTCAGGGTATAAATAGGACTCAATGTAAAGATGGAGGCTGAGCTCCACTTGCTGGCACAGCTAGCAGTACAACACTTGTGGGTCTTGTGTCTTCACTGACATTTGCTCCCCTGAGAGAGTGTAGCCAAGAACTTCTGGTGTTCCTGTTGGACCCTCCTGAGCACTCTAGCTGGGGCTGAGTCCTGGCTGTCTCCACTAGGTCTTGTCACCACTGTTGCTAACCTGACTCTCTGAACTGGACTGCTGCTGTATCTGCTAGGTGTTTTCAAGTGGATTGAGCTACTGTTACCTGCTAGCCTGTGAACTGACCTGCTGATTTCCAGAAACACAAACAGGAGTTGCTCCAAAGAGCCTTTCTAAATAGGTCTACTTCCCCTGAATCCTTCCCCCCAACCCCCACTACCTCTGGTGTGTGGTAGGTTATAAGGAAAGTTAAAGCACTAAGAACTAACTTTAAAAGTAGGATTTTTAAAAATTAAAGTTACAGTGCCCTAAGGCTTAATGGGAGTTTCCCATCTCATTAAATGAAATGATTGTTTATATGGTTAAGACAGTATTTTCAGAGTGATTCTAGATCTCATATTCATATCCCAGATTTAAAACCTTGTCACATAGTTTAGGTTTTTTAGGGGTGGGAGGTTGTGTTCTATATTGAACCACGACACCCTGTGCTGTTGATGTTATCCTGGCCTAAGCCATTGTTTCTTACCAAGACTTAATAGAATTTACCGTTTTCCTTTTTGAGACAGGATCTTCTGATGTTTTCTGGCTAGCCTCAAACATGTGATCTCCTTGCCTTATTCCCCACAAAGTGTGTGTTATAGGCATGTGGTACCATGCCTGCTTTGCTCCACTCTTACTATCTCAAAGTTGATGCACAAAATTAAATCACTTTATACCAATAGTAGCATTCCTTATTTTTTATTAATTATTTTATATATTTGCACATCAAATGTTGTCTTCCTTTCTGGACTTCCCTCTGCAAGCCCCCCACCCTATCCCTTTCCCCTTTGCCTCTAAGAAGGTGCTCCCCAACCTTCCTATCTACTCCTGCCTTACCCATCTAGCATCCCACTTCCCTGGGACAATGAGCCAAAACAGGACCAAGCACCTCCCTTCCCACTGATGCCAGATGAGGCAGTTCTCTGCTGCATATGTAGCAGGAGCCATAGATCCTTCCATGCATACTCTTTGGTTTGTTATTTTGTCCCTGGGATCTCTGAGAGGTCTGGTTAGTTGATACTGTTGTTCTTCCTGTGGGATTGCAATTTTTAGCTCCTCCAGCGTTTCCCCTAACACTTCCATTAGGGTTTCTGGGTTTAGTATATTGGTTGGCTGTAAGTATGCATCTGTCTTAGTCAGGTGCTGGTAGAGCCTCTCAGAGGACAGCCATAGCAGCCAGGCTCCTGTCTGCAAGCACATCTTGGCATCAGCAATAGTGTTGGGGTTTGGTGTCTGTGGATGGGATGGATCCCAAGGTGGGAAGGTCTCTGGATGGCCTTTTTCTTCAATATCTGCTCAGTTTCTTTTCCCTGCATTCCCTTTAGACAGGAACAATTCTTGGTTAAAGATTTTTGAGATAGGTGGGTGGCCCTGTCCCTCAACTGGGGGCCATGTCTATTTACTAGAGATGGTCTCTTCAGGTTCTATCTTGCCACTGTTGGGGTATTTCAATTCCTGTCATCCCTATTGGGTCCTAGGAGCCTCTGGCATCCCTGGCATCTAGGACTTTCTAGTGGTTTCCCCTTCTTCCTGTTCACCACCACCCATTATACATATCTCTATTCATTTTTCTTACTCTCTGGACTTCTCTCCTGTCTTGTCTCACACCTGATCCTGCCCCTCCTTTCCTTCCCCCATCCCCTCTTCCATACAGGTCTCACCCTCCCTCTGCCTCCTGTTATTATTTTGTTCCCCCTTCTAAGTGGGATTGAAGCATCCACACTTTGGCCTTGCTTCTTGTTAAGCTTCATATGGTCTGTGGGTTGTATCCTGGGTATTCTGAGCTATTGGAGTAATATTGACTTATCAGTGAGTACATATCATGCATACTCTTTTGGATCTGGGTCATATCACTCAGGATAATAGTTTTCTAGTTCCATTTATTTGCCTATATAAATTTGTGAAGTAGTCATTTTTAATAGCTGAGTAGTATTCTATTGTGTAAATGTACCACATTTTCTGTGTCCATTCTTTCACTGAGGGACATCTGGATTGTTTTTAGCTTCTTGTTATTATAAATATATATGCCCAGGGTATATGCCTGGGTCTACAGGTAGAACTATTTCCAATTATCTGAGGAACAGCCAGATTGTTTTCCAGAGTGGTTGTATCAGCTTGCAGTCCTACCAGCAATGGAGGAGTGTTCCTCTGTCTCCACATTCTCACCAACATGTGCTGTCACCTGAGTTTTTGATCTTACCCATTCTGATTGGGGTAAGAAAGAATCTCAGGGTCTCTTCCCATACTTGATATCACTCCCAACTGCTACCCAAGTTCCTCCCTCCCTCCCTTTCCCTCCTGTGATTATTTTGTTCTCCCTTCTAAGTGGGATTGAAACATTCACATTTTGGTTTTCTTTTTTAAGCTTCGTATGATCTGTGGGTTTTATTGTTTTGATTTGCATTACTCTGATGACTAAGGATGTTGAATATTTCTTTAGGTACTTCTCAGCCATTGCAGTATCCTCAGCTGAGAATTCTTTCTTTAGGTCTGTACCCTAATTTTTAATAGGGTTATTTGGGGTTTTTTTTTTTTTTTTTTGGAGTCTAACTTCTTGAGTTGTAGATATTGTATATTAGCCCTCTATTGGCTGTAGGATTGGTAAAGATCTTTTCTCAATCTATCGGTTGCGATTTTGTCCTATTGACAATGTCCTTTGCCTTACAGAAGCTTTGCAATTTTAGGAGATCCTATTTGTCTATTGTTAATCTTAGAGCAGCCTTTAGAATTTTATGAGTGGTGAATTTAGATAGTTTAATTTTTTCTTTAGAAATGAAAATAGTTTTCAGAAAGAGAGATTACAAACAGAATAAAACAAAAGTCAATTATATTTTATCTCATTTTAATATTTTTGGAATGCACTTATCCTTTAGGATTGAAAGTTTATATGAGCCCTTCCACCTCTGGCCCGGATACTGGTGGCTCAGTGGCTCGAGCAGTCTCCCAGCCAATCTGCTCCCCTCTGGAAACTGAATCTGGATGCACCCTATGGAGGGCACAGTTAGTAGAGCAGAAGTTAGGAGAACCCGCCCACAGCCCTAGGCCTTAGAAGCACAACTGGCAGTAAAGAGCCCCCCAGAGGGCACCTGGCAGCCAGACCCTGCCCCTGAGGAGAACCACTTTTCTTCTGCCTCTGGCCCAGATACCAGTGGCTACAGCAGTCTCCCAGCAGATCTGCTCCCCTCTGGAACCTGAGTCCTGAGGCACCCTCGGGAAGGCACAGACCACAGAGCTGCAGAGGCACCCAAGAGAGGTCAAGGACCCTAGAGCTGCAAGCATCCTAGAGATGACATGGCCCACAGAGCAGCAGAACAGGGGACACCATATCCCAAGGCATCCTAAAGGATCAACTACATTCAGAACAGCAAACACCTAGATGGTCTACTACTGTGGAGACTCCATATCCTGAAATATCCTGGAGGAGCCACTCAACCCAGAGCAGCTGGAGCTCAGGATCATAGAGTCATCCTACCCCGAGGAGTTCTGATACAACCAAGATAACTCGAAAGGCAGAATCCAGTCAGAACCAGTGAGTGTGAGTAGAACCACAGCTAACCAAATGGCGAAAGAAAAGTGCAGGAATGTAAACAACAGAAACCAAAGTTACTTGGCATCACCAGAATCCAGTTCCCTCACCATAACAAGTCCTGAATACCACATCACACCAGAAAAGCAGGACTCAGAATTAAAATCAATTCTCATGATGTTGTTAGAGGACTTTAATAAGGTCATAAATAACACTCTCAAAGAATTTGAGGAGAACACAGGTAAACAGGTAGAAGCCCTTAAAGAAATGCAAGAAAACACAAACAAACAGATGAAGGATTTAGACAAAACTGTCCAGGATCTCAAAATAGAAGTAGAAGCAATAAAGAAATCTCAAAAGAAGACTACTCTGGAGATAGAAACCCTAAGAAAAAGACCAAAGTTCATAGGTGCAAGCATAACCAACAGAATACAAGAGATAGAAGAGAGAATCTCATGTGCAGGAGATACCATGGAAAACATTGACACAACTGTCAATGAAAATGCAAAATGCAAAAAGTTCCTAACCCAAAATATCCAGGAAATCCAGGACACAATGAGAAGACCAAACCTAAGGATAATAAGTATAGATGAGGTGAAAGACTCCCAACTGAAAGGGCCAGTAAATATCTTCAACAAAATTATAGAGGAAAACTTCCCTAACCTAAAAAAAGAGATGCCCTTAAATATACAAGAAGCATACAGAACCCCACATAGACCAGACCAGAAAAGAAATACCTCTCATAATATAATAATCAAAACATCAAATATACAAAACAAATAAAAAATACTAAAAGCAGTAAGGGGAAAAGGTAAAGTAACATATAAAGGCAGACCTATAAGAATTACACCAGACTTCTCACCAGAAACTATAAAAGCCAGAAGATCCTGGACTGATATCATACAGGCCCTAAGAGAACACAAATGCCAGCCCAGACTACTTTACCCAGCAAAACTCTCAATCAATATTGATGGAGAAACCAAAATATTCCATGACAAATCCAAATTTACACAATATCTCAACACAAATCCAGCCCTTCAAAGGATAATTGGTGGAAAACTCCAACACAAGGAGGGAAACTACAACCTACAAAAAACAAGGAAGTAATCTTCCAACAATCCTAAAAGAAGGTAGCTATACAAACATAACACCACAACCAATAACAAAAATAACAAGAAACAACATTCATTTTTCCTTAATATCTCTTAATATCAATGGACTCAATTCTCCAATAAAAAGACATAGACTATCGGATTGGATACATAAACAGGACCCAACATTTTGCTGCATACAGGAAACACACCTTTATGAAAAAGACAGATACTACCTCAGAGTAAAAGGTTGGAAAACAATCTTCCAAGCAAATGACCCCCCCCAAAAAAAAGGTTGAGTAGCAATTCTAGTATCAAATAAAATCATTTTTCAACCAAAAGTAATCAAAAAAGATAAAGAAGGATACTTCATATTCATCAAAGGAAAAATGTACCAAGAGGAACTTGCAATTCTGAACATCTATGCTCCAAATGCAAGGGCACCCACATACATAAAAGAAACTTTACTAAAGCTTAAAGCATACATTGCACCTCACACAATAATAGTGGGAGATTTCAACACCCCACTCTCAGCTATGGACAGATCATGGAAACAGAAACTAAACCAAGACACAATGAAACTAACAGAAGTTATGAACCAATTGGACTTAACTGACATCTATAGAACATTCCATCCTAAAACAAAAGAATATATCTTTTTCTCAGCACCTCATGGTACCTTCTCCAAAATAGACCATATAAATGGTCACAAAACAGGCCTCAACAGATACAAAAAGATTGAAATAATCCCTTTTACCCTATCAGACCACCATAGACTAAGACTTGTCTTTGACTTGGACAAAAACAATGGAAAGCCCACATACACGTGGAAACTGAACAATGCTCTACTCAATGATAACTTGTTCAAGAAAGAAATAAAGAAAGAAATTAAAGAATTTTTAGATTTAAATGAAAATGAGGACACATCATATCAAAATTTGTGGAACTCCATGAAAGCAGTACTAAGAGGAAAACTCATAACTCTAAGTGCCCACAAAAGGAAAATGCAAAGAGCATACGTAAATAAATTGACAGCACACCTGAAAGAGTTAGAACAAAAAGAAGCTAATATACCCAAGAGGAGTAGACGGCAGGAAATAATCAAACTTAGGGCTGAAATCAACCAAGTTGAAACAAAAAGAACTATACAAAATATCAACAAAACCAGGAGCTTTTTCTTTGAGAAAATCAACAAGATAGACAAACCCTTAGCCAGAATAACCAAAGGGCAAAGAGACAGTACTCAATTTAATAAAATCAGAACTGAAAAGGGAGACATAAAAACAGAAACAGAGGAATATTAAAAAATCATCAGATCCTACTACAAAGGTCTATACTCAACAAAATTGGAAAATCTGGATGAAATGGACAATTTTATAGATAGATACCAGGTACCAAAGTTAAATGAGGAGCAGATAAACCATCTAAACAGTCGCATAACCCCTAAAGAAATAGAAGCAGTCATTAAAAACCTCCCCACCAAAAAAAGTCTGGGACCAGATGGTTTTAGTGCAGAATTCTATCAGACCTTCCAGGAAGACCTAATACCAAATCTCTTCAAACTACTCCACAGAACAGAAACAGAAGGAACAATACCCAGTTTGTTCTATGAAGCTACAGTTACACTCATACCTAAGGCTCACAAAGACGCAACAAAGAAGGAGAACTACAGGCCAATCTCTCTTATGAATATTGATGCAAAAATACTCAATAAAATTCTCACAAACCGAATCCAACAACACATCAAAGCAATCATCCATCATGATCAAGTCGGCTTTATCCCAGGAATGCAGGGATGGTTCTGTTGGGCCTTGGACGAGGTAACTCCATTTAACCTGTTACTTTCAGTCATGTAGGACAGGTAGAGGGTGTGATTAACAAGTCTCTACCTCCAGAGATTTAAATATTAATGAATTATCAAAAGGCCAGGGGCGTAGCTAATTAAGTTATTCCCTCCCCTTTCTCCCTTCCCTATAAGACTGGTTTCCCCTGGCCTTTGGCAGGGAAAGCGCACAACACCTGCATCCATTCACCATGCCATGAACAATAAAAGCTTTGGAAAACCGGACTCCACGTGTCCATGGTCTCTCCGCCTGATTCCCAGATTTTGGAACCCTGGAACCTTGCCGATGCAGCCAACGGCCAGCCCACCGACAGCTGCGTGAATGTGGGATCCTCCGCTGGCGGCGCGGGAAGCTCTGGTGCCGGACCGCCTTGAGACTCTGTCGCTGGACTCCCTCCCTTCCCACCCCCGCCCGCGAGATTTCTGCCCCACATGGTTCAATATTCGGAAATCCATCAATGTAATCCACTACATAAATAAACTCAAAGAAAGAAGCCACATGGACATCTCACTAGATGCTGAGAAAGCATTTGACAAAATTCAACATCCCTTCATGTTAAAAGTCTTGGAAAGATTAGGAATTCAAGGTCCATACCTAAACATAGTAAAAGCAGTATACAGCAAGCCAGTAGCCAACATCAAACTAAATGGAGAGAAACTTGAAGCAATCCCACTAAGATCAGGGACTAGACAAGGCTGCCCACTCTCATCCTACCTATTCAATATAGTACTAGAAGTCCTAGCTAGAGTGATTAGACAACAAAAGGAAGTCAAAGGGATACAAATAGGAAAGGAAGAAGTCAAAATTACACTATTTGCGGATGATATGATAGTATACTTAAGTCACCCTAAAACTTCCACCAGAGAAATCCTAAACCTGATAAACAACTTCAGCAAAGTCCCTGGATATAAAATCAACTCAAACAAATCAGTAGCCTTGCTATACTTAAAAGATAAACAGGCTGAGAAAGAAATTCTGGAAATGACACTCTTCAAAATAGTTACAAATAATATAAAATATCTTGAAGCGAATCTATCTAAGCAAGTGAAAGATCTGTATAACAAGAACTTCAAGACTCTGAAGAAAGAAATCGAAGAAGATCTCAGAAGATGGAAAGATCTCCCATGCTCCTGGATTGGCAGGATTAATATAGTAACAATGGCCATCTTGCCAAAGGCAATCTATAGATTCAATGCAATCCCCATCAAAATTCCAAACCAATTCTTCATAGAGATACAAAGAGCAATTTGCAAATTTATTTGGAACAACAAAAACCCACAATAGCCAGAACTATTCTCAACAACAAAAGAACTTCTGGGGGAATCACCATCCCTGACCTCAACCTATACTACAGGGCAATAGTAATAAAAACTGCATGGTATTGGTACAGAGACAGGCATGAAGATCAATGGAATAGAACTGAAGATCCAGAAATGAGCCCACATACCTATGGTCACTTGATCTTTGACAAAGGAGCTAAAACCACCCAGTGGAAAATGGACAGCATTTTCAGCAAATGGTGCTGGTTCAACTGGAGGCCAACATGTAGAAGGATGCAAATCAATCCATTCATATCTCCTTGTACAAAGCTCAAATCCAAGTGGATAAAAGACCTTAACTTAAAACCAGATACACTGAAACTAATAGAAGAGAAGGTGGAAAAGACCCTCGAATACCTATGCACAGGGGAAAAGTTCCTGAACAGAACACCAATGGCTTATGCTCTAAGATCAAGAATTGACAAATGGGACCTCATCAAATTGCAAAGCTTCTGTAAGGCAAAGGACATTGTCAATAAGACAAATCGGCAACCAACAGATTCGGAAAAGATCCTAACCAATCCTACATCCGATACAGGGCTAATATGCAAGATATACAAAGAACTCAAGAAATTATACACCAGACAACCATATAACCCTATCAAAAAATGGGGTATGGAGCTAAACAAGAATTCTCAACAGAGGAAACTTGAATGGCTGAGAAGCACCTTAAGAAATTCTCAACATCCTTAGTTATCAGGGAAATGCAAATCAAAACAACCCTGAGATACCACCTGACACCAGTCAGAATGGCTAAGATCAAAAACTCAGGTGATAGTAGATGCTGGCGAGGATGCAGAGAAAGAGGAACACTCCTCCATTGTTGGTGGGATTGCAAGCTGGTACAACTACTCTGGAAATCAGTCTGGCAGTTCCTCAGAAAATTGGACATAGCATTACCTGAGGACCCAGCTATAGCACTCCTGGGCATATACCCAGAAGATGCTCCAACATATAATAAAGACATGTGCTCCACTATGTTCTTAGCAGCCTTATCTATAATAGCCAGTGTTGAGAACTGACTTTAAGCAGAAAGCTGCTAGATCAACTTTGCAACCATCTGGAACCATATACCCTGATGAAAGACTTGGTTTTCAAAAGCCTATAACAGCTGAAGCACACTCTGATAAATATATTGTTTATCCCACATAGCTTGTTTTGCTGTTTAGTGACCCCAGCTGTATGGTGCACGTGGTAAAATGTTTCCACCTGTGTTCTCAAAGGACAATGCTCACAGTTAACCACTGATATGATCAGGGATTTCCCAATGGAGAACTTAGAAAGAGGACTGAAGGAGCAGAAAGGGTTTGTGACCTCAGGAGGAAAGCAACAATACCAAACAACCAGAGCCCCCCAGGGTCTAAACCACCAGCTTGGGAACACATAGGGAGGGACCCAAGACTCCAGTGGTATATGTAGGGGAGGATGGCCTTGTCAGGCATAGGTGGGAGAGGAATTTCTTGGTCCCATAAAAAAAACACAGAGTGGAGAGGAATGTGAGGGTGGGGAGGGGATAGTGTGTGCGTGGAGGGGTGTAAGTGCGGTCACTGCCTCATAGAAGCATGAGGAGGGGGATGGGATAGGAGGTTTCTGGGTGGTGGGAGGAAGTGGGGTAAGGGAATAAAATCTGAAATGTAAATATTACAACCAATTTTAAAAAGTGGAAAAAAAAAAAGAAAAGTTGTTAGAACCAACATCTTTTTAAAAATGTCAGCCCCCTAGGGGGGAAATTTTTTTCTTCTTGATACTAAAACTTGTTCTGAGAATTGTATATTGCAGAATACACAGCCTTGGTGTATCTACTAATCAAGCATACTGAGCAGACCTGCCCAAACCTCCCATGTCCTGGAATTCCATCTGGATTCAGTGAAGACACAGTGTCAGAGGCTTATCAACTTACTCTTCCCCCCACCCCTCTTCTAATATCTCAACACCTATAATCAGCTTGAAGAAGTTAAAGAAGAGTCAGTGCCCCTATTACCTGGGCTTGGGGACTAATGTGGTTAATAATGATCTGTCTTTCTAGGGAAAAGTAGTGGTTTTGTTGGAACAGGGAGGATTAGCTAGGACTTATTGCATAGCCATAACCTATTGGTAGAAATCTATATAATTATTATCTAATTATTATCAAGATGACGTTATAATTTCTTAAATGGTACAAAATTTACTTTGATTTCAAATTTAAGGTTTTCATTGATATGAGCCTCTTAATAATATAAAAGTGAGATGAATATTGATACTCTCATGGGCATTGTGCCTGTATAACACATTTAGGAATACAAGGCCTAGACCCAGTCCTTCTTTAACTTTTTTAAACTGATTTGGAACAGTTAACCTATGAGTTAAGGGACTATAGCAATTTCTTGGCTTTGAGCTTATTGTTAGGGTGTTTCCCATATTTTATTTAGAAATAGCTGAGAGGAGTAAACAGACAACAGTCCAGGTTACCTTACATGGATAGTTGGTTTTCAAAACATCAGAAGTCCGTAGAATTGACGCTACAAATATTTATATGTTAATGTCCATTCTGATTAGAAACCTGTCTGCTCCTGACAGCTTCCTGTTGTGGATTCTAAGAAGAAATTGAGCATCCTTGGAGTTACTCCAGTTGTGTGGTGACAGCCACTAGGCAAGCATTGCCTCTTTCCATCTACAGACAAATTACTGTCCAGAAAAGGACACACATGCAGAATAGTCGACTGATTATATCTGCCTAGACAGAGTAATCAGACCTTAATACTCCTGCATCACTAAGGTCTGTCAGATGACTCTGGGCAAGAAGGTTGAAGACTTGATGCTCCAACATTCGGTAGTATAGGGGCTTTTCAGGTGTTCAGCGGTCTCTATAAATTGGCTAAGTTTTAGAAACTATGTTTAGTGCTTCCCATAACTTCAGTTAACTCAGTCATTCTGGATTTCTGATGGGGTTGAAGACCTATAGTCTCATAACCAATCCTGGCTATTTACTTTGAGAGAAAAGATCTGAGTAGATGGTTTTCAGCTGACATTCATTCTAAAGCCAAAAAGCCAGGATCAAAAGTAAGTGTTATAGTTAGAAGAGATGACAGAGGTTCTGGTTAGTCAATAAAATGATGGAATGGGTATTAGGACTATCTTGTACCTCACTGGTACAATTAGGAATAAGTATGCTCTAATTGTATTTTGAGAGAAAAGTTTTACTTTAACAGGAAGAGTGATATGTAGGAGGAGCTAAGTGGGAAGGAGTACTGAGAGGAAGAGATGGAGTAAGGAGAGAAGATGAAGGAGAGGAGAAGCTAGGTGATGAGAGAGAGAAAGAGAGAGGGGGCATGGAGGCAGATGTTCACATGTCTCCACCAGTCAACGATAGTTTTTATATCTAGGTTGGGTATTGGGTTACGCTTCTGATTGAGCATTACCAAACTTATAAATCCTTTGATTAACATTTTTAAAAAATTGTATAAAAGCAAAAAGGAAAGGGGGCACAAGGGACAGGGGTTTTCAGGGAGTGGAAATGGGGAAAGGGGATGGCATCTTAAATGTAAATAAAATAAAAAAAAGAAAGTTTATATGAAAGTTTGCTCCTAAGCACAATAGTCCCTTGGTAACTTTGAAGGCCTGTTACTAGAGCTGTTGTGTATGCTATGAATTGTTTATATTCAATGACTACATCTAAAATGATGTATACTTTTCCTTTAACTCCTATAGGTTTTTACACACATTAAACAAAGTTTGGATTGGTGATAATTCCCAAGATAATAGGAATGCTATGTAAGATAGCTGCTGTAGATTATTGAAGGAGTCATGATAGATTAGAAAATGCTCTATGTACAAGCAATATATTTTTAAGTCTTTGTCAAGCAAAATTGGTTGAATCCTTGGATGTAGAATACATATTGTGTCAAATATAATGATGACACCTTAGGAATTAATTTTCTTGAAATGCTTTGTGGATATATACCACCATGTTCTGTGATTAGTAATTATTGAATGGGTGACACACAGGGGGACATCTTATTTTCTTTTCTGGCTTATTCATGAAAGTTGTAATCCCTCTAATGACTGCTGCACCTTCTGGAACAAGGTTAAGTTTCTACAATGGTTGGCTCTTCTGGATTTTAGTGTCTTTGTTGGCCATAGATGTTCAGAGTTGAGACTTTCTCTTGGTGGATTTTCTCTTTGATGAATATGAAGTGTCCTTCCTCATCAACCTATTTAACTCTTGGTTGACAGTGTATTTTATTGGATATTAGGATGGCAAATTTTCATGGAAGACCTTTTTCTATCCTTTTACTCTGAGATAGTGTATGTCCTTGTTATTGAGGTGTGTTTCTTGTATGCAGCCAAATGCTGCATCTTGTTTGCATATCCATTCTGTTAGCTTATGTCTTTTTATAGGTGAGTTGAGTCCATTAATATTGAGAGATATTAAAGACAGATGACTGTTGGTTCCTGTTATGTTTGTCTTTTTAGGTGGCTTTATGTGCTTGAGGTTCTCTCCATTTGTCTTTGTTGTGAGATATTTAATATCTTGTCGTTTCTTTGGTGTAGGTACCTTCCTTTTGTTGGAGTTTTCCTTTTATCATCTGTTGTTACCCATGTCCGATCCGAGGAATAAGGCAAGGGCAACCATGTTCTTCTTCAAGCGGTTTATTCAGCTATCCCTGTACAGTGAGCTTCTTCTCTCTCTCTTCTCCTCCCCAGCTCCTGCAGCCCCTTATAAGCATTGCTTTAATCCTATCAGCAACTGCCACGAAGTCACTGGTGATTGGTCATTCTCAATGATGCTAGGTGGGGTGATCTGGTAACCACACCTCTCAGGGCATACAACTCCATATATGGAGTTGTCTTTTCTCTCAGGCAATGCCTATGCCAAGCACCGCCTTGTAATGGCTAGAGTAGAGCCACTTCCCACAATCATCCTTAGTAAGGCCGGCTGGTAAATACATACTGTTTGGATTTGGTTTCGTCCTGAAATATTTTGTTTTCTCCATCTATGATGATTGAGAGTTTCTGTACAGTAATTTGTCTGTAGATGAAAAGAGGCAATTCTTGCCTAGTGGCTGTCTCACCACAACTGGAGTAACTCCAAAGACGCTCAATTTCTTCTTAGAATCCAATACAGGAAGCTGTCAGAAGCAGACAGGTCTCTAATCAAAATGAACATTAATACAGAAATGTTTGTAACATCAATTCTGTGGACTTCTGACATTTTGAAAACCAACTATCCATGTAAGGTAACCTGGAATGTTCTCTGTTAACTCCACTCAGCTGTTTCTAAATAAAACAGAAAACACCCTCACAATAAACTCCAAGCCATGAATTTGCTATAATTCCTTAACTGACAGGCTAACCATCTCAAATCAGTTGCAAAAGTTAAAGAAGGACTGGGTCTAGGCCTTGTATTGCTAAATGTGTTAAATAGGCACAATGCCTATGAAAGTATCAATATTCATCTCACTTTTATGTCAATAAGAAGCTCGTACCAAAGAAAACCTTAAATTTGAAATAAAAGTAAATTTTGTACCATTTAAGAAATTACAACTTCATCTTGATAATAATTATACAGATTTCTACCAATAGGTTATGGCTATGCAATAAATCCTAGATACTCCTCTCTATTCCCAAAAAAGCTGCTACTTTTCCCTAGAAAGACAGTCCAATATTAACCACCTTAGTCCTCAATCCCAGGGAATAGGTGTGATGACTCTTGATTAACTTCTTCAAGCTGATTACGGGCGTTGAGATATTAGAAGAGGGGTGGAGGGAGGAGTAAATTGATAAGCCTCCGATGCTGTGTCTTCACTGCATCCAGTTGGAATTCCAGGGCCTCAGAGGTTTGAGCAGGTCTGCATAACTTGCTTGAAGAATAGATACACCAAGGCTGTGTATTCTGCAATGTACAAGTCTCATAACAAATTTTAGTATCAAGATAATTTTTTAGAGGGCTGACATTTTATTAAAGATGTTTGTTCTAACACCTTTTCTTTTTTTCTCTTTTTTTGAATAAAATATTTACATTCAGAATTTTATCCCCTTACACCATTCCCACCACCACCCAGGAACCCCTTATCCCATCCCCCCTCCTCCTGCTTCTATGAGGGTGTGCCCCATGTACTCCCCACTCCCACCTCTACACCCTCAAATTCTCCCACCGCCCCCACTCAGTGTTCAGCCTTCATGGAACCAAACATCTCCTCTCTCACCTCTGCTCAACAAGGCCATCCTCCCCTACATATACAGCGGGAGTCATGAATCCCTCTCTATGTGCTCCTAGGCTGGTTGTTTAAACCCTGGGGGGTGGGAGGGCTCTGGTTGGTTAGTATTCTCTCCTAGTATGGGCATCAACCCTTTGGGCTCCTTCAGTCTTCTCTCTAACTTTTCCATTGGGAACCCTTGATCTGATTAATGGTTAGCTGTGAGTATCTGCCTCTGGGTATGTCAGACTCTGGGGGACCTCTAAGGAGACAGCCTTTATCAGGCTGCTGTCAGCATACACTTTCTATCATCCATATCAGTGTCTATTTTTGGTGACTGCACATGGGATGAATACCCACATGGAATGATCTCCATACAACTTCTCCTTCAGTTTCTGTCCCACACTTTGTCTCCTTATTTGCTTCCTTGGGTATTTTGTTACTCTTTCTAAGTAAGATCTAGGCATCCACACTTGGTCTTCCTTCTTCATGACTTCATGTGGTCTGTTAGTTGAATCTTTGTTGTTTCAAACTTTTGGGCTAATATCTGCTTATCAGTGAGTAAATACCATGTGTGTTCTTTTATGATTGGGTTACCTCACTCAGGATGATATTTTTTAGTTCCATACATTTACCCAAGAATTTCTTGAATTCATTATATTTAATAGCTGAGTAATATTTCATTGTGTAAATGTACCACATTTTTTGTATACATTCCTCTGTTGAAGGACATCTGGGTTCCTTTCAGCTTCTGGCTATTATAAATAAGGCTACTATGAACATAATGAAGCATATGTCCTTGTTATATGTTGGAGCATGTTCTGGTTATATGCCCAGGAGTAGTATAGCTGGGTCCTCAGGTAGCGCTATGTCCAATTTTCTGAGGAACTGCCAGACTGACTTCCAGAGTGGTTGTACTCGCTTGTAATCCCACCAACAATGGAGGAGTGTTCCTCTTTCTCCACATCCTCGCCAGCATCTACTATCACCTGAATTTTTGATCTTAGCCATTCTGACTGGTGTCAGGTGGTATCTCAGTGTTGTTTTGATTTGCATTTCCCAGATGACTAAAGATGTCAAGCATTTCTTAAGGTGCTTCTCGGCCATTAGTATTTCCTCAGTTGAGAATTCTGTGTTTACCTATGTACCCCATTTTTTAATGACGTTATTTTGTTGTCTGGCATCTAATTTCTTGAGTTCTTTGTATATATTGGATATTAGCCCTCTATGGGATGTAGGATTGGTAATGATCTTTTCCCAATCTGTTGGTTGCCATTTTGTCTTATTGACAGTGTCCTTTGCCTTACAGAAGCTTTGCAATTTGATGAGGTTCCATTTGTCAATTCTTGATCTTAGAGCATAAGCCATTGATGTGTTCTGTTCAGGAACTTTTCCCCTGTGCCTAGGTATTCGAGGGTCTCCCCGAACTTCTCTGCTATTAGTTTCAGTGTATCTGGTTTTATGTGAAGGTCCTTTATCCACTTGGACTCGAGCTTTGTACAAGGGGATAAGAATGGATTAATTTGCATTCTTCTACATGCTGACCTCCAGTTGAGCCAGCACCATTTGTTGAAAATGCTGACCTTTTTCTGCTGGATGGTTTTAGCTCCTTTGTCAAAGATCAAGTGGCCATAGGTGTGTGGGTTCATTTCTGGATCTTCTATTCCACTGATCTTCCTGCCTGTCTCTTTACCAATACCATGCAGTTTTTAATCACTACTGCTCTGTAGTACAGTTTGAGGTCAGGGATGGTGATTCCCCCAGAAGTTCTTTTATTGTTGAGAATAGTTCTCCCTATCCTAGGTTTTTTGGCATTCCAAATGAATTTGCAAATTGCTCTTTCTATCTCTATGAAGACTTGATTTAGTATATTGATGGGGATTTCATTGAATCTGTAGATTGCTTTTGGCAAGATGGTCATTTTTACTAAGTTAATCCTGCCAATCCAGGAGCATGGGAGATCTTTCCAACTTCTGAGATCTTCTTTATTCAGAGGCTTGAAGTTCTTATCATACAGATTTTTTGCTTGCTTGGTTAGATTCACTCCAAGATATTTTATATTATTTGTGGCTATTGTGAAGGGTGTTATTTCCCCTAATTTCTTTCTCATCCTGTTTATCCTTTGAATAGAGGAAGGCTACTGATTTGTTTGAGTTGATTTTATATCCAGCCACTTTGCTAAAATCATTTATCAGGTTTAGGAGTTCTCTGGTGGAGGTTTTAGGGTCACTTAAGTATACTATCATATTGTCTGCAAATGGTGAAATTTTGACTTCTTCCTCCCCTATTTGTATCCCTTTGACTGGATTTGTGTTGAGATTTGTGTTGAGATACTATATAAATTTGGATTTGTCATGGAATATTTTGGTTTCTCCATCAATAATGATTGACAGTTTTGCTGGGTACAGTAGTCTGGGCTGCCATTTGTGTTCTCTTAGGGTCTGTATGATATCAGTCCAGGATCTTCTGGCTTTTATGGTCTCTGGTGAGAAGTCTGGTGTAATTCTTATAGGTCTGCCTTTATATGTTACTTTGCCTTTTTTCCTTACTGCTTTTAGTATTTTTTCTTTATTTTGTACATTTGATGTTTTGACTATTATGTGGCGGGAAGTATTTCTTTTCTGGTCTAAACTATTTGGAGTTCTGTAGGCTTCTTGTATATTTATGGACATCTCTTTCTTTAGGTTAGGGAAGTTTTCCTCTATAATTTTGTTGAGGATATTTACTGGTCCTTTAAGTTAGGAGTCTTCCCCCTCATCTATACCTATTATCCTTAGGTTTGGCCTTCTCATTGTGTCTTGGATTTCTTGTATATTTTGGATTAGTAGCTTTTTGTATTTTGTATTTTCTTTGACAGTTGTGTTAATGTTTTCCATGGTATCTTCTGCACATGAGATTCTCTCTTCCATCTCTTGTATTCTGATGGTGATACTTGTGTCTATGACGCCTGATCATTTTTTTAGGTTTTCTATCTCCAGTGTGGTCTACCTTTGTGATTTCTTTATTGTTTCTACTTCCATTTTTAGATCCTGCAAGATTTTCTTTAATTCCCTCTCCCGTTTGGTTGCATTTTCTTGCAATTCCTTAAGCGATTTTTGTGTTTCCTCTTTAAGGGTTTCTATCTGTCTACCAGTGTTCTCCTTAAGTTCCTTGAGAGTGTTATTTATGTCTTTCTTGAAGTCCTCTATCATCATCATGAGAAGTCATTTTAATTCTGAATCCTGCTTTTCTGGTGTGATGGGGTGTTCAGCGCTTGCTCTGATGGGGGAACTGGGTTCTGATGATGCCATGTAACTTTGGTTTCTGTTGCTTACGTTCTTGTGCTTGCCTTTCACCATCTGGTTAACTCTAGTGCTGCCTGTACTTGCTGTCTCTGACTGAAGCCTGCCTTTCCAGTTATCTCGATTGTGTCTTCTCTCCTAGAGTTCCAGATGTCTCTGTGATCTTTTCCAGCTGCACATTACATTGGTACCTCTAGGATGCCTCAGGATATAGTGCCTCCAAGGTAGCAGTCCAGCTAGGTGTCTGCTATTCTGGGTGCAGTGTCTCCTTTAAAATACCTCAGGATATGTTGTCTGATGCTCTGAGTTCAGTTGTTCCTCTGTGGCTCTGGGTTGAGTGGACCTTCCAGAATGTCTCAGGCGGAATTGGGTGTCCACACAACAGCAGACCTGTCAGAGATCTGGTCCAGGCCTCAGATCTGGGAGAGAGGCAGAAGAGGAGTGCTCGTCCACAGGGGCAAGGAGGGGGAGGTATCTACTGGAATCTGAGCTCTCACAGCACCCAGCTATGGGCTCAGGGCAGTATGTGGGTCTTCCCACCTAACACTGGCTGTGGGATCCGTGGAGCCTCCAGAATGTCTCTGGCAGGATCCTGGGTACACACAATAGCAGACCAGGCAGAGGTCTGATCCAGGCCTCAGATCCCATGTCATACATTTTAAAATAATTTCAGAAACTTTTTTGGACTTAGTATTAATGTTATATGTAACAATGTCAGCTCTTATTATTTTAGTGTAAAATGATGGCGCAAGTTTTCACTTCTTATGGTTATAATTATAAAGGAGAAAATGCCTTATATTTGTTCATGGAGAGTCTGAGCAACAGAAGAGTTTCAAGTAATGTTATTGATTTTACAGTAAATATTTTGAAATGGATTTTTCCCTTGTACATTTTGCTTTGCAATCCCAGGCTTCTGTAGACATACATACATTTGATATGTTAACACTTTTATTTGGTCAAATGGGATGAACTTAATTCCTCATGATACCTAGAAGTTAAAGAAGAGGTCTTCCTATTAGATGCAATTAAAGGGGAAACCATCATTTATTAATTGGCTTAGATTTTGCGTTAAACTATGTTGTTTAACGTAAAATGAATGTTCTCCAATCTGCTTTCTAGCCTCCAACTGTGTCCCACAAATCAAGAATAAAAGGGATAGATTATTTTACCTCTGTTTTCTATTATATTTCTTAACGTTTGTGATGAATTTCAAGAACCCAAAAGTTTGAGCTTTCCTGTCAAATCAGTGCACACAGTAGCCTGTCTGCTCCTATACCAACTCCACTGATAGCTTACATGTGGCAGGCAAACAGTGCAACCATGAAATAATCTTAGAAATGTTGTTTCACTCAATATTATACCCAAATATGCTAATTTGTTTTTCCTTAAGATATATTTCATATGAATCCAGAAAATAATCAAAATTACTGTAAATATATGTCAGAGTAAATTCTCTTTCAGAGTATATTTAAGTAGCCAATCGTTATAAACATTAAAGAACAATAAGGAATAGGTAAAAGGAAAGAATAAAAATGTGTCACCCTTTGTTCATTCCTTTCCTCAGAATCTGACCTGCCAGAGTTTCCTTATTCATTGTGAGGAGATATTGCTTTGTTTCTTAGTGTTGTTTTCTAGTCTTCTCTCATATATTATTACATCCTGACTGAAGTTTCTTTTTGCTCCCCTTCCTCTCACCTCTCTCCCCAACTCCCCTGTCCCCCAGAGCCAGTGTCCTTGTATTCCTTCAGAATAGGACAGGCTTTCCAGGGACATCAACCAGATGAAGCAAAGTAAGCTACAATAAGGCACATACTATCAGAATAAGTCTGGACAAGGCAACCCAGAGGACAAGGGTCTCACAAGTAGGCAAAACAGTTAGGGAGAGCTCCCACCCTATCGTTAGGATTTCTACAAGAACAGCAATCTACTCAGCCATAAAGTAAATGGAGAGGACCTAGGCCAGACCCTTACAGGCTGCAATTTCTCATGAGTTCTGTTCAGTTTAGTCTGAGGCCAGTTGTCCTATGGGGTGTTTCTGACTCCTGTTTCCTCTGCTTTTTTTCTTTCCCTCCTCTGTAGGACTGCCAGGGCTCTGCTTCAACTCCCATCAGGTGCTGGATGAAGTCTCTCTGGTTTCTTTGGTGATGATTTTACTAAGTTCCAGCCCCTTCATACTCTGCAAGCAGGACAAACTTTAGGTTACAGGTCTTGTGGATGGGTTAGTGTCTCAATGCCTCCAGCTAAATCCTTGCCAGGTTACAGAAGATGACTATTTCAGGCCCCATGTGCTCCATTACTAAAATCTTTGCTAGACTCACTCTGCATGGAGTAAGCTTTCCATGGAGTTCCCATTGCACTAGCTTTCTACCTCACCACCGAAGTGTTCCCCCAATTCTAATATTTACTGTTCTTCCTTCCCAGGGTGATCCTTGCCTCACCTCTTAAGCACTCATTGTTATCTAGCCTCTCTGTGTTTGTGCACTGTAGCATGATTGTCTTTTACTTTACAGGTAATGTCCACTTATAAGTGAGTAGAGACCATTTTGCCTTTCATGTCTGGGTTGCCTCACTCTGGATGGCTTTTTTTCTAGTTCCATCCATTTGGCTGCAAATTTCATGGTATGTTTTTTTTTTTTTTTTTTAACACCTGAGTAATCATCCTTGGTGTAAATGTACGGTGTTTTCTTTATTCTTCAGTTGAGGAACAATGTGCTTGTTTCTACTCTCTGGTTATTGCAATTTAAGCTGCTGTGAGGATAGCTGAGCAAGTGTCCTTCTGGCAGAATACAGTATCCTGGTGTACATGTCCAGTAGTGCTGTAGCTAAGTCTTGAGTTAGGTCTTTTCCAAATTTATGAGAGACCAGCATATTGATTTCCAAAATGGTGGTACAATTTTGCATGGCCATCAGCAATGGAGGAGTGTTCCTCTTGCTCCACATTCTTTCCAGCATGAGTTTATGATCTTAGACTTTTTGACAGGTGAAGAATAGATTTCCAGAGTGGTTTTGAATTGCAATTCCATAATGCCTAGTGATGTTGAATATTTCCTTAAATATTTATTTCCATTTGAGATTTTTTTTGAGAATTCTCTGTTTAGCATTTTGTGGTTTGTTGATTTCCATTTTCTTGAGTGTTTTATATATTTTGGAAATCAGCTTTCTGTCAGATGGCTGCCCTTTTGTCCTATTGATAGTGTCCTTAGCCTTGCAGAAAGATTCACGAGGTCCCATTTATTAACTGTTGATCTTACTGCCCGTGATATTGATGTTCTGTTTTACAAGTTGTCTCCTATGATAATGGGTTCAATGCTATTCAGTACTTTCTCTTCTGTTAGATTCAGTGCATCTTGCTTTATATTGAGGTCTTTGATACATTTGCAACTGTGTTTTGTGCAAAATGATCAATACAGATTTATTCTCATTCTCTCCATGCAGAAATCTAGTGAGACCAGCTCCATTTACTGAAGATGCTTTCTCTTTTTTCATTGCACACATCTGGCATCTTTATCAAATTCAGGTGTCCTTAGTAAAATACAATTATCTTTGTGTATTCTACTCAGTTCCCCTGATCTACCTGCTTGTTTTGATGCTAATACCATGAATTTTTATTATAAACACAGTTTGAAATCTCTAAAAGTTCTGTTAATGTAAGTGATTATTTTACATATCCTGGGTTTTTGTTTTTTCACATGAAGTTGAAATTTGTTTTTGCAAAGTCTGTAAAGAATTGTGTTAGAAGATTAATTGATGTTGTGTTGACTCTATAGATTGCTTTTGGAAGAAAGGCTAATTTTTACTGTATTAATTTTATATATATATATGATCCATGAACATGGGAGATCTTTCCATTTGTAATATATTAACCTTTCCAGAAACCTAACCTTGTTCCAGGAGGCAAAGTGTTATTAGGGGAAATGCAACTATAATGTACAACCATAAAAGTAGATGAAGAGATAATAATATGTCACAAGAGTGTCACTCATAGAGTAGTTACCAATCACAGATCATGGTGGTATACATCAACACAGCATTTCCAGAAAATTAATGGCTTCTAACGAACTTTCATATGAACTTTCAGTTATTAAAAAATAAGCATCATCCAAGAAAATCAAAATAAGATGGGTTATATATTGGAATGTAAATGATCCAGCAGAAACTTATGTGGTAATTGTAGGGTCTTTTCCAAGATCGGACTTCTCTAATCATGGGTGGAATAGATCCAGTCACAGGCATGATCTTCATCTTGTTGAATGGGCCTTAAATCCAAGTAAGCTCTTGGTTACCAAGGTGCATACATTACAATGCCATATTGTTGTGGTTCATAGGCATCCTAAGCTGAGTGAGAGTTTTGGTTGCTCTTCTCCCTTAGGACTGTGCATGCTACTCTATGCTACAATGAATGCTAGTCCCCTGGCTAGTCCTTAGGTAGGAAGCTCTCAAGTCACATCATTTAAAAAACCTGACACAGAATAAGTACTTTAAGAATAGTTGTGTTGTTTTACAGAGGACATTGATAAGAAGACATGCTTTGTCTCAATACTTAAAATTGTCAGAACACTTGCAAGACTTACAACCTTAGAACCCATGAGGACAGAATCTATAGGTGTGGAGTTTGTGTTGTATGTACACTTATCATGATAATAGCTACAGTGTGACTAGCTTTCATTGAACAACCCATGCAACCCAAAACAACAAATGATTTACACAGCTTTATTTTATATACATTATAATTGTTATAAATACTTCATATGTTTATATAAGCCTTAATTTTGCATGCATACATAAAAAGTTAATAAAGAAAAAGTGGCCATGAATTTCAAAGACTAGAGTTTGTCTAACAGAAAGGGTATGAAGAGCTCCTCACTTTGATAATGCACCTAAGTACTGTCTTTTTTTCTTCTCATTGATTGTGCCCAGTAATCTGTTATCACAGAAGCACACAGAAACACATGTATTTCACATGTATACTGTGTATGTTTGCACAAATCTATTTAGAAAATACATTGGATTTTTTATACTACAATTTGCTCTGTCGACTTCTACATTGATATGTACATTGTACCATCTTAGATTGTAGAGAATCCTGGCGGTCTGTAGTGCTGTCACCTACAGCAAGAGTGATGAAATCTTTACCTGTTCCTGGAGCATTGTGGGAGGGGATTTGTACAGCATTTGGAGTATTGTTACTTGTGGCAGTTGGAGTAATGTCTGTAGAAGTTGGAGTGATGTTATCTGAAGCATATGGGATATTGCCTCCCACCTCAGTTGGAGCAGTGCCATCTTTGGTAGTTGAGATAGTCCCAGCTGCCACACCATTTGTTAAAGTATCAGGCTGGAGGCTGCTAAGAGGAGTGGTGGTGTTGACATCTACACATCTGCTGACAGAAGCAGCAGGAGTGGTTTTGATGGCAACCATAGTTGGAGGAGCAGAGCTGGTTTCCACATTGTGAGAGGGTGGCTTGCAGTGCTGATTCCGTGGGCAATAAGTGTAAGAGGAGGCAAAAGAGTAAAGGAGGGCTGCAGGGTATCTAAGACATGACCTAAGAGTGAAGGACATGGGTTTTGTGTTTCCAAGAGAATAGGAAGCAGGTAGTGGCTTAGGCCAAGTAGCTTAGAGTTCCCAGACATTTTTCAGCCCATTTCTATACCCTGTAGAGATTTATGAGCTGTGGATTTAGATAGGTTAATTTGCTCTTCAGAAAAGTGAATAGTCTTCAGAGACAGAATATAAACAGAAGAAAACAAAAGTCAATTACATTCCAATATATAACCCATCTTATTTTGATTTTTTTGGATTATCCTTATTTTTTAATAACTGAAAGTTCATATGAAAGTTTGTAAGAAGCCATTAATTTTCAGGAAATGCTGTGTTGATGTATACCACCATGATCTGTGATTGGTAACTACTCTATGAGTGACACTCCCATGACAGCTGGAGCCATGGGTCCCTCCCTATGTGCTCCCAGGCTGGTGTTTTAGACCCTGGGAAGCTCTGGTTGCTTGATATTGTTGCTCTCCTCACAGGGCCACAAACACTTTCTGCTCCTTCAGTCTTCTCTCTAACTCCACCATTGGGAACCCCTTGATCAGTTCAATGGTTAGCTGAGAGCATCAGCCTCTGAATATTTCAATCTCTGACACACCTCTAAGGGAACAGCTATATCAGGCTCCTGTCAGCATGCACTTCCTAACATCCACATCAGCATCTACTTTTGGTGACTGCATATGGGATGGATACCTAGGTGGAATGGTCTCCAGACGGACCCTCCTTCAGTTTCTGTCCCACACTTTGTTTCCATATTTGCTCCCTTGAGTATTTTGTTACTCCTTCTAAGAAGACTGGTCTTCCTTCTTCATGAGCTTCATGTGGTTTGTGAGTTGAATCTTCGGTATTTCAAGCTTCTGGGCTAATATCCAATAATCAGAGAATGAATACCATGTGTGTTCTTTTGTGATTGGGTTACCTCATTCAGGATGATATTTTCTAGTTCCATCCATTTACCTAAGAATTTCTCAAATTCATTGTTTTTAATAGCTGAGTAACACTCCATCGTGTAAATGTACCACATTTTTTTTGGTATCCATTCCTCTCTTGAAGGACATCTGGGTTCTTTCCAGCTTCTGGCTATTATAAGTAAAGCTGCTGTGAACATAGTAGAGCATATGTCCTTGTTATAATTTAGAGCATCTTCTGAGTACATGCCCAGGAGTGGTATAGCTGGGTACTCAGGTAATGTTATGTCCAATTTTCTGAGAAACTGCCAGACTGATTTCCAAAGTGGTTGCACCATCTTGCAATCCCACCAACAATGCAGGAGTGTTCCTCTTTTTCCACATCCTTACCAGTGTCTGCTGTCAACCGAGTTTTTTATCTTAGCCATTCTGACTGGTATGAGGTGGTATCTCAGGGTTGTTTTGATTTGCATTTCCCTGATGACTAAGGATGCTGAACATTTCTTTAGGTGCTTCTTGGCCATTCGAGTTGCCTCAGTTGAGAATTCTTTGTTTAGCTCTGTACCCCATCTTTAAATAGGGTTATTTGGTTGTCTGGAGTCTAATTTCTTGAGTTCTTTGTATATATTGAATATTAGCCCTCTATCAAATGTGAAATTGGTAAAGATCGTTTCCCAATCTGTTGGTTGCTGTTTTGTCCTATTGACAGTGTCCTTTGTCGTACAGAAGCTTTGTAATTTTATAAGGCCCCATTTGTCAGTTCTTGATCTTAGAGCATAAGCCATTGATGTGTTCTGTTCAGAAACTTTTCCCCTTTGCCAAGTATTGCCCAACCTTCTCTTCTGTTAGTTTAATTGTATCTAGTTTTATGTGAAGGTCCTTTATCCACTTGGTCTTGAGCTTTGTACAAGGAGATAAAAGTGGATAAATTCGCTTCCTTCTACATGCAGACCTCCAGTTGAACCAGCACCATTTGTTGACAATGCTGTCCTCTTTAGCTCTTTTGCCAAAGGTCAAGTGACCTCAGGTGTGTGGGTTCATTTTTGGATCTTCAGTTCTATTCCATTGATCTTCCTTCCTGTCTATGTACCAATACCATGCAGTTTTTATCACAATTGCTCTGTAATACAGCTTGAGGTCAGGGATGGTGATTCCTCTAGAAGTTCTTTTTATTGTTGAGAATAGTTCTCGCTATCCTGGGATTTTTGTTATTCCAAATGAATTTGAGAATTTCTATTTCTAACTCTGTGAAGAATTGAGTTGGGATTTTAATGGGGTTTGCATTGTTGAATCTGTAGATTGCTTTTGGCAAGATGGCCATTTTTACTATATTAATCCTGCCAATCCATGAGCATGGGAGATCTTTCCATCTTCTGAGAACTTTCATTTCTTTTTTCAGAGACTTGAAGTTCTTGTCATACAGATTTTTCACTTTCTTGGTTAGATTCACACCAAGGTATTTTATATTATTTGTAACTATTGTGAAGTGTCTCATTTTCCTAATTTCTTTCTCAGCCTGTTTATCCTTCAAGTAGATAAATGATATTGATTTGTTTGACTTGATTTTATATTCAGCCACTTTGCTAAAGTTGTTTATCAGGTTTAGAAGTTCTCTGGTGGAAGTTTTGGGGTCACATAAGTATACTATCATATCATCTGCAAATTGTGATATTTTGTTGTCTTCCTTTACTTTTTGTATTCTTTTGTTGTCTAATTGCTCTGGATAGGACTTCCAGTACTATATTGAATAGGTAGGGGGAGAGTGGGCAGCCTTGTTTAGTCCCTGATGATAGTGGGGTTGCTTCAAATTTCTCTTCATTTAGTTTGATATTGGCTACTGGCTTCCTGTATATTGCTTTAACTATGTTTAGGTATGGGCCTTGAATTCCTGATCTTTCCAAGACTTTTACCATGAAGGGATGTTGAATTTTGTCAAATGCTTTCTCAGTCTCTAGTGAGATGATCATGTGTTTTTTTTCTCTTTGTGTTTGTTTATATAGTGAATCACATTGATGGATTTCTGAATATTGAACCATCCCTGCATTCCTGGGATAAAGCCTACTTGATCATGATAAATGACTGTTCTGATGTGTTCTTGGATTCAGTTTATGAGAATTTTGTTGAGTATTGAGTATTTTTGCATTGATATTCGTAACGGAGATTGCTTTGAAGTTTTTTTCTTTATTGGGATTTTGTGAGGTTTCAGTATGAGCATAATTGTGGCTTCATAGAATGAATTGGATAGTGTTCCTTCTCATTCTATTTTGTGGAATAGTTTGAAGAGAATTTGTATTAGGTCTTCCTCAAAGGTCTGATAGAATTCTCCACTAAAGCCATTTGGTTCAGTGACAGGTCAGTCTTTGAAATGATGAGGGAAGACTCTAGAACACAATGGGCCATTTCACATAGAGGGACTGTATGTGCTCTTGTTCCTGTGCTACTGATCATAAACCAATCTGGTGTGGAGCTGATATTTTGGAGACAATACCCATTCATCCACTCATTTGTTGAGTTCTTTCTATAATTTGACATCTGACATTTTTCATTCAGCAATTCTACCCAGTGGGGAGGGTACGTTCTTTCTAATCAGTCTTTGGATCAAGATTTAGAACTCTCAGGTCCTTCTCCAGCACTGTGTGTGCCTGGATGCTGCCATGCTTCCTATCATGATTATAATGGTCTGAACCTCTGAATCCATAAACCAGCCCCAAATAAATGCTTTCACTATAAGTGTTGCCTTGGTCATGGTGTCTGTTGACAGCAGTAAAACCCCAAATAAGACACTTACCTTAATAATCTTGCTCTCCAGGACATTTATATTGCTGGCTTTCAGTTTTACTTCTTTCTTTCATTGCAACTCCATAGGAAATGTCAGTCATATTTGCCAAATTCATTCGTCATGTCCTTTTACATTTTTGTTTGTCTCTTGCACCCCCACTTCCCAATGTACCTCTTTTATTGATATGTTAATAAAACATAATATTTCTAGACACATCTATGGGATTACTGCTCTCTTTATTTTTGTAGTTCGTTGAGTCATGACAAACATTTGATACAGAGTTCCATTTCACAGGCTGATCACCATGGATGTAAGTTCAGGATTTCAATTTTAGTTGCCAACGAAGAAATTCTTCGTGTGGTGAAGATACTTCACATTAATTTTATTGTTGCTGCAACCTAGGAATAAGTTGAAAATTCTCATTTCTTAAGGAAATTCTGTTATTGATCTGAATTGTATGAATTGATAAAGTTTTATTTGACATATCTATCATTTTCTTAATGCTTGAACCACTTTTCAGTGATGACTTCACCTCTCAATTGTGGCTTAAGGTAATGGTTTAAATATGATTAAACAATTGTTCTTGAAAGAAAGCCATTATATCACAGGTGCTGTAATTGGAGATACTTGTTTTAATATATATTCAAGAACAATCTGATCAATTCATGAATTCATTAAATATACATATTTTCTTCTTCTCGAACAATTGCCATTTTGTCAGATTAACTCTAAGGGTTAAAAAAAATCATACACAAACACCTGAAAACTACATGTAATAAATACTCAAGTGATGATTGGCCATTTCTCTGCTCGTACACAAAGATTTTTTTCTAATTTATGGTAGCAATTATTAATTTAATTAATTTAATTTTCTTAATTAATTAATTAATTAATTTTTTTTTACTTATTCACTTTGCATCCTGGCCCTGCCCCTGCCTCACTACATGTCTCCCCTTTCATACAATCTTTCCCACATCCATCCTTCTCTTTTTCTGCGATCAGCTAAGGACTCCTTGGCTAATCCTTGTTCTTGCAATCTTTGTGACATTAGACACAACCCTCCACTGAGTGCAGACAAGGCACCCCAGCAACAAGAGCCTATCACAGAGGCAACAGCTTCTGACACTGCATTTTTTCAGAACTGATGGGAAGACCAAGCTCCAGATCTGTTATGTGGGCAGGGAGCCTGAGGTCCAGTCAATATATGTTCTTTTGTTGATGGTTCAGTCTCTGAGATCCCCAAGAGTCTAGGTTAGTTAATTCTATTTGTCTACCTCTAGAGTTGCCATCCCAGTCAAGGGCTACAGTCCTTCCTCCTATTCTTCCATAAGAGGCTTCAAGCTCCATCAATTGTTTGGCTGTGGGTGTCTGCATCTTTCTGAGACAGCTGGTAGGTAGAGCCTTTCAGAGGTCAACCATGCTGGACTTGTGTCTGGAAGCATAACAGAGTAACATTAATAGTGTCATGGATTGGTTGGTGCTCATCCATGGGATGGGTCTTAATTTGGCCAGTTTTTTGTTGACTATTCCCTCAGTCTCTGTTCTGTCCCCAATCCCTGCATTTCATTTACACATGATAAGTTTTGGATTGAAAGTTTTGTGGGTGGGTTGTTTTTCTTATTTCTTCACCACAGTATCTTCCATGACAGGAGGCAGCCTCCTAGGATCCATATCTTCAATGCTGTCAATCACAGCTAAGGACACACCATCGATTTCTGGGCATCTCCCCTATCCCAATTCTCCCTCTCTTCCAGGAGATGCTCTCTATCTCCCCTCTTGCAGACTTACACTCATTCTCATGGCAATCAGGCCCTACCCCTCTCATGGACCCTCTACCTCCCCACACCTGACTCTGAATCCTCCGTTTCCTACTGACCCTCTCTACCACCTGGTTCTCTTCCTCCATCTTGTAGGCAGCATTATTAATTATATTGAGTTTCATATATATATTGCACAGAAAGACTTATTCCAACTTCTAGCATAGAACTGCTTGTCAGATTAGAATATTCTCTAGATTAATTTTATAAGGAAAAGATTGCTAAGATAATCTATACATCATTTTATTCTCTTATATTTGGAGAAAGTGTAAATCACGAAAGTCAACTTCACAAGAAAGTCAAGAAAAGCAACCTGTGCAGTTGCTGGGATATGGAAACACACATGATTTATTTGTATAGTAAAATTGGCATAAGATTATAGATCTGAGCTTTCTATATGGCAGTCATTATGTTTCTCTGACTATTAAATTAAACCAGAATTTCAAAGTGGAAATGAAAATGGTAGAGTGGTGTTTCAGGGGGTAACTTGTAGCATGTCTATTTTAGGAAATGCAGATAAATAACATGAAGAAGTCTGAAATAAAAGTTAAAAGGGGAATATGAACATATATGGTAGGGACAATTGATACTCACCAAGAATCATTCTATAAAAACCCAAAGGCCCGAGACCAAATACAAAGGTTTCATCTTTACGTATTCCCTTAAAGAAAGCACAATGGTTAGTTAGAATCGTGTTTAAAATGAATGGCATTATTTGGAACATGTCCTAGTGCATGGGGTATCCATCATGTAGTATATCTTTAAATACTTTCCAAACCTTATCTTGGATTTAGTACTAATACACTGTCAGGTCATAATATTTGAGTGTAATATGATCGGGCTAGTTTTTACTTTTGATGTTTGAGATGATGCAGAACCAAAGGCCTTCTATTTTTCAATGGAGAATCCGAGCAACAGAAGGTTTCCAAGTTATGTTATTGATTTTACAGTAAATATTTGGAAATGGATATTTTCCCTTCTATATTTTGTTTTGTAATACCAGGCTTCTAGAGACATACATGTATTTGATATACTAACACTTTAATTTGGTCAAATGGGATGAACTTAATTTCTCACGATACCTAGAAGTTAAGGAGCAGTGCAAACCTTGAAATAATCCTAAGAGTAATGTTTCACTAAATATTATGAGCAAATATGATTTGTTGTTTTGCTTAAGATATATTTTATATAAAGATTAAGAACAAGCAAAATTAATTATAAATACATACTTGAGAATAAACTGTTTTCACAGTACATTTGAGTAGCCCATCAATATAAACATTAAAGAAGTTAAAGGAAAAAGACAAGAATAAAAGTCTGTCACCCTTTGTGCAATACTTTTGTCAGAGTATGAACTGCCAGGGTTTCTTTATTCATTGTGAGGAGATATTGCTTTGTTTTCTTAGTGTTGTTTTTCTATTCTTCTCTTATATATTATTACATCCTGACTGAATTTCTTTTTGCTCCCCTTATTCTCACCTCTTTCCCCAACTCCCCTCTCCCCCAGAGCCAGTGTCCTTGTAATCCTTCAGAATAGGACAGGGTTCCCAGGGACATCAACCAGATGAGGCAATGTAAGCTACAATAAGGCACATACTATCAGAATAAGGCTGGACAAGGCAACCCAGAGGACAAGGGTCTCACAAGTAGGCAAAACATTTAGGGAGAGCTCCCACCCTATCGTTAGGATTTCTACAAGAACAGCAATCTACTCAGCCATAAAGTAAATGGAGAGGACCTAGGCCAGACTCCTACAGGCTCACTCTCCATGGAGTAAGCATTTTGATGGGGATTGCATTGAATTTGTAGATTGCTTTTGGAAGAATGGCTACTTTTATAATACTAATACTACAGATACAATCCATGAACATGAGAGATCTTTCCATTTGATATATTCTTAAATTTCTTTCTTCAAAGATTTGAAATTCTGGTTATATAGGCCTCTATTTAATATCTATTGTATTCGATATTAAAATGATAATGCCGTTTGCTTCTTTTTTTGTCATTTGCTTGGAAATTCTTTTTTCCTAACCCTGTAATCTGAGGTAATTTTTGTCTTTGATGTTTAGCTGTATTTCATGTATGCAAGAGAAGGTTGGATCCTGTTTTCACATCCAGTCTATTAGCATTTGTCTTCTTATTGAGGTATTGAGTCCATTGTTGTTGAGAGAATTTTTAGGACCAATGATTGTTAATTCCTGCTATTTTGTTTTTGATGTTGGTGGTAGGTTACTTTTAATAAGGGTTCTCAAATGTTCCTACCCCACTTCTAGCCTACTATCTAAAGGTAGATGGAATACACAGGTGTAGGGTTTGGGTTGTATGGAAAATTACCATGATAATAACTACAGTGGTAGTAGTTTTCATTGAACTATTCATGGAAACCACAACAACAAATGATGTATATAGCTATGTTTTATACTCATTAAAATTGTTATAAATATAAATACTCCAGGTGTTTATATCGCCTTTAATAACATATGCACATACAATTGTTTATATAACAATTTAATAAAGAAAAAGTAGACATGAGTTTTAAAGAGTAGATTTTGTAAAAAAAAAAAAAGGGGGGGGGTTAAAGATGAGCCCTTCCCTTAGATAACATACCTAAACACTCTCTCTTTTTCTTCTCATTGATTGTGCCAAGGAATCTGTTGTCACAGAGGTACACATGAACACATATACCTCACACATACAATGTATATACATGCACATATCTAGTTAGAAAATACGTTGTATATTTTTTTAAACTTCAGTTTGCCTTGTCATCTTATACTTTGAAATACTGACCATCTTAGGCTATTGTGAATTCTCACTGTCTATATTGCTGTCCCCCACAGCAAGAGTGATGAAAGCTCTACCTCTTGCATGCTGTTTGCTGTAGCATTGTGGGAGGTAATTTGTTTGGCATTTGGAGAATTGTTACTTGTAGCAGTTTGAGTATTGTCTGTAGAAGCTGGAGTGCTATTATCTGAAGCATATGGGCCATTGCCTCCTGCCTCAGTTTGAGCAGTATCAACTTTGGTAGTTGAGATAGTCTCATCTGCCACACCATTTGTGAAGTCTGAGGATGGAGGCTGCTAAGACGACTGATGGTGTTGGCGTCTATAAATTTGTTGAAAGAAGGAGCAGAAGCAGATGTGATGACAACTATAGTTGTAGGTGCAGAAGTGGCTTCCACATTGTCAGAGGGTGCTTGCAGTGCTGGTTGATTGGCTGGTAAGAATGAGGGGAGGAAAGAGAAAAAAGGAGGGTTGTAGGTATCTAAGATAAAAGTCTAAGAGTGCAGGACAAGGGTATTCATGTTTCTAAGAGTAAAGGAAGGAGATAGTTGCTTAGGCAAAGTAGTTAGAGTGGTTAGAGTTCCCAGGCTCCTTCAGGTTCATTTCCTTCCCTGTAGCTGTTAGATTTTTATGATCTTTGGATTTAGATAGTCTAATATTCTCTTCAGATATGTGAATAGTCTTCAGTGAGAGAATACAAACAGAATAAAACAAAAGTCGACTGTATTCCAATATATTCCCCATCTCATTTTGATTTTCTTGGAATATGTTTCTTCTTTAGAATTCAAAGTTCATATGAACTCCCATGATCACTGTGTCTATGTTTGTTGACTATTTGTGTTTATTGTGTTGCTTGTTCCTTGACTATTTGCATCTATTGAATTGCTAGTTTCTCAACCTAGAACTGACCTGAATACTTGCATGTAATTCAAATGGTATAAAAGCAAAAAGGAGGAGAGGGCATGGGATAGGGGTTTATAGGGAGGGGAAATGGTGAAAGGGGATGATATCTGAAATGTAAATGAATAAAATATGCAATGAAAATAAATTAAAAAATAGAATACAGAATTTAAAAAATAGCTCTTTCTGATCCTGAGCACAATCTACAAATGGACAGTGACTTTAGTGGCTACTCTTCTATTGACAAGTGTGTTTCCACAACAAAAAATAAATAAATATAAATTCATCTAAAAGTTTGGTATCAGCACAATAGTCCCTTCTTCACTTTGAACACCTGTTTATAGAGTCTGTGTGAGCTGTGAATTGTACATATTCAAATACTTGATTTAAAATAATGTACAATTTTTGTTTCATTTCAGTAGGTTCTTACACACATTAAACAAACTTTGGATTGTTTATAATTTCCACGATAATATGAATGCAATGTAATATATCTGCTATTGATTATTGAAGTATTCATGGTAGAATAGAACATGCTCAGAACACATACAATAAAAATATTTGAGTTTATGCACGCATGGTTGTTTTAATACATGAATGTAGAATCCTCGTTGGGTTAAATATAATGATGACATCTTACCCATTAATTTTCAGGATATGCTGTGTGTATATATGCCACCATTTCAGTGATTAGTAATTATTTGATAGGTGACTCTCAAGGGGACATTTTACTATTTTTCCATCTGTTTTCATGCTTGTACAATTACAGTTTTATTTCCCCTAATGACCACTTTACCTTCTGGAACAAGGTTAGGTTTCTGGTAGGATTAGTTTTATGCACCTAACACAGTAGATGGTGTGGTCATCACAATGAGGGCAACAGTGGAGGCTTTATAATGCTGCTCAGATCTTTGATTTTATATTTTATAAAGCTTGGGTAAAGGTTGTTTCTTAAGATTTTAGTGATTATTCCTCCCAACATTCTGTAGTGCTTTGGTTTATTTTGTTCTGACTTAAAAAGTTCTTCTATTTATCCTCAAAAAGCTCAAAAAAGTATCAGTGAACCTTGGTAGGAGATGAGGCTTAGTGATTAATAAATTGGGAAGTGGCATTGTATTTTCTTTTACTATGGGAGGAGGTTGAGAAGGCTGTTGGCTCCTCAGGTCCAGAGCAAATTGTAGTTTTAAAAAATCCAGCATATTTTCTAAATAGATTTGTGCAAACATACACAGTATACATGTGAAGTATATGTTTTCATGTGTGCTTCTGTAATAACAGATTACTGGGCCCAATCAATGAGAAGAAAAAAGAAAGAACATAGGTGCATTATCAAAGTGAGGAGCTTTTCATATCCTTTCTGTTAGACAAACTCTAGTCTTTAAAATTCATGGACACTTTTTCTTTATTACCTTTTAATGTATGTACACAAAATTAAGGCTTATATAACATAATAAGTATTTATAACAACTATAATGTATATAAAATATAGCTATGTAAATCATTTGTTGTTTTGGGTTCCGTGGATTGTTCAATGAAAGCTAGTCACACTGTAGCTATTATCATGATACGCTTACATACAACACAAACTCCACACCTGTGGATTCTGTCCTTATGGGTTCTAAGGTTGTAAGTCTTGCAAGTGTTCTGATGATTTTAAGTATTGAGACAAAGCATTTCTTCTTATCATTGTCCTCTGTAAAACAACACAACTATTCTTACAGTACTTATTCTGTGTCAGGTTTTTAAAATGATGTGACTTGAGAGCTTCCTACCTAAGGACTAGCCAGGAGACTAGCATTCATTGTAGCATAGAGTAGCATGCACAGTCCCAAGGGAGAAGAGCAACCAAAACTCTCACTCAGCTTAGGATGCCTATGAACCACAACAATATGCCATTGTAACATATGCACCTTGGTAACCAAGAGCTTACTTGGATTTAAGGCCCATTCAACAAGATGAAGATCATGCTTATGACTGGATCTATTCTACCCATGATTAGAGGAGTCCGATCTTGTTAAAGACCCTACAATTACCCCATAAGTTTCTGCTGGATCATTTACATTCCAATATATAACCTATCTTACTTTGATTTTCTTGGATGATGCTTATTTTTTATAACTGAAAGTTCATATGAAAGTTTGTTAGAAGCCATCAATTTTCAGGAAATGCTGTGTTGATGTATACCACCATGATCTGTGATTGGTAACTACTCTATGAGTGACACTCTGGTGAAATATTATCATCTCTTCATCTACTTTCATAATTGTACATTATAGTTGCATTTCCCCTAATAAAACTTTGCCTCCTAGAACAAGGTTAGGTTTCTGGAAGGATTAATATATCAGAAATGAAAAGACCTCCCATGTTCATGGATCATATACATAAAATTAATGCAGTAAAAGTAGCAGCACTTGGGAGGCAGAGGCAGGCGGATTTCTGAGTTTGAGGCCAGCCTGGTCTACAGAGTTAGTTCCAGGACAGCCAGGGCTACACAGAGAAACCCTGTCTCGAAAAAACAACAAAAAAAGAAAGAAAAAAAAGTAGCAGTTCTTCCCAAAGCAATCTATTGATTCAACACAGTACCAATCAAAATTCCAATACAATTCTTTACAGACTTTGAAAAAACAAAATTCAACTTCATGTGAAAAACCAAAACCCAGGATATGTAAAATAATCACTTACATTAACAGAACTATTAGAGATTTCAAACTGTATTCATAATAAAAATACATGGCATTAGCATCAAAACATGCAGGTAGATCAGGGGAACTGAGTAGAATACACAACCATAATTCTATAGACCTAAGAACACCTGAATTTGATAAAGATGTCAGATGTGTGCGATGGAATGAAAGAGAAAGCATCTTCAGTAAATGGAGCTGGTCTCACTAGATATCTGCATGGAGAGAATGAGAATAGATCTGTATTGATCATTTTGCACAAAACTCAGGTACAAATGGATCAAAGACCTCAACATGAAACAGGATTCACTGAATCTAACAGAAGAGAACGTACTGAATAGCATTGAACCGATTATCATAGGAGACAACTTCTAAAAACACCAATATCACAGGCAGTAAGATGAACAGTTAATAAATGGGACCTCGTGAAGCTAAAAAGCTTTCTGTAAGGCTAAGGACACTATCAATACCACAAAAGGCAGCCACTGACAAAAAGCTCATTTCCAAAAATATATTTTAAAAACCCTCAAAAAACTGGAAATCAACAAACCACAAAGTGCTGAACAGAAAATTCTCAACAGAGGAGTCTCAGATGGACATAAACGTTTAAGGAAATATTCAACATCACTAGGCATTATGGAATTGCAATTCAAAACCACTCTGAAAATCTATTCTTCACCTGTCAAAAAGTCTAAGATTATAAACTCATGCTGGAAAGAATGTGGAGCAAGAAGAACACTCCTTCATTGCTGATGGCCATGCAAAATTGTACAACCATTTTGGAAATCAATATGCTGGTCTCTCATAAATTGTGAAAAAACCTAACTCAAGGCTCAGCTACAGCACTACTGGACATGTACACCAGGGATACTCAATCCTGCCAGAAAGTCACTTGCTCAGATATGCTCAAAGCAGCTTAAATTGCAATAACCAGAGAGTAGAAACAAGCATGTTGTTCCTCAACTGAAGAATAAAGAAAACACAGTACATTTACACCAAGGAGTATTACTCAGGTGTTAAAAAACAATCTCACTATGAAATCTGCAAACAAATGAATGTAACTAGGAAAAAAGCCATCCAGAGTGAGGTAACCCAGACCTGAAAGGCAAAAAATGGTCTCTAGTCACTTATAAGTGGACATTACCTGTAAAGTAAAAGACAATCATCCTACAATGCACAAACTCAGAGAGGCTAAATAACAATGACTGCTTAAGAGGTGAGGCAAGGATCACCCTGGGAAGGGAGAACAGTAAATATTAGAATTGGAGAAATACTTTGGGGGTGAGGTACAAAGCTAGTGCTGGGGAACGCCATGGAAAGCTTACTCCATGCAGAGTGAGTCTAGCAAAGATTTTAGTAATGGAGCACATGGTGCCTGATATATTCATCTTCTGTAACCTGGCAAGGACATACCTGGAAACACTGGGACACTAACCCATCTACAAAACCTTCAACCTACAGTTTGTCCTGCATGCAGAGTATGAAGGGACTAGAACCTAGTAAAATCACCATCCAAGAAACCAGAGACTTCATTCAGCACCTGATGGGAGTTGAAGTAGAATCCCACAGCCAAACATTAGGCAGAGTCCTGGCAGTCCTACAGAGGAGGAAAAGGGAAAAGAGTAAACAGAGGTATCAGGAACACCCCACAGGACACCTAGCTTCAGATTCAACTGACCAGAACTCATGGGAACTTGCAGCCTGTAGGGGTCTGGCCTAGGTCCTCTCCATTTAAGTTATGGCTAAGTAGATTGCTGTTCTTGTAGAAATCCTAAAGGTAGGGTTGGGAGCTCTCCCTAACTGTTTTGCCTACTTTTGAGACCCTTGTACTCTGGGTTGCCTTGTCCAGCCTTATTCTGATAGTATGTGCCATATTGTAGCTTACTTTGCCTCATCTGGTTGATGTCCCTGGGAAGCCTGTCCTATTCTGAAGGAATACAAGGGCACTGGCTCTGGGGGAGAGGGGAGTTGGGGAGAGAGGTGAGAGGAAGGGGAGCAAAAAGAAACTTCAGTCAGGATGTAATAATATATGAGAGAAGATTAGAAAACAACAGTAAGAAAACAAAGCAATATCTCCTCACAATGAATAAAGGAACTCTGTCAATTCAGACTCTGAGGAAAGGATTGCACAAATGGTGACACATTTTATTCTTTTCTTTTACCTATACCTTATTGTTCTTAAATGTTTAAACTGATGGGCTACTTAAATATACTCTGAAAAAGAATTCACTCTGACATATATATTTACAATTAATTTTGATTGTTTTTCTGTATTCATATGGAATATGTTTTAAGGAAAAACAATTTATCATATTTGGTTATAATACTGAGTGAAACATTATTTCTAAGATTATTTTAGGTTTTCACTGCTTGCCTGCCACATTTAAGCTATTAGTGGAGTTGGCTATAAAAGCAGACAGCCTACTGTGTGCACTGATTTGACAGAAAAGCTCAGAAAATCGGGTTCTTGAAATTCATCACACACTTTAAGAAACGTAAAGGAAAACAGAGCTAAAAAAAATCTGTCGCTTTTAGTCTTGATTGATGGGACACAGTTGGATGCTAGAAAGCAGATCAGAGAACATTCATTGTAGACTAGCATCACATAGTTTAACATAAAATCTAGGCCAATTAATAAATGATGATTTGCCCTCTGATTGCATCTAATAGGAAGACCTCTTCTTTAACTTCTAGATATCATGAGGAATTAAGTTCATCCCGTTTGACCAAATAAAAGTGTTAATATATCAAATGTATGTATGTCTACAGTAGCCTGGGATTGCAAAGCAAAATGTACAAGGGAAAAACTCCATTTCAAAATATTTACTGTAAAATCAATAACATTACTTGAAACTCTTCTATTGCTCAGACTCTCCATGAACAAATATAAGGCATTTTCTCCTTCATAATTACAAACATCAGAAGCGAAAACTTGCCCCATCATTTTACACTCAAATAATAAGAGCTGACATTGTTACATACAGCATTAGTACTAAGTCCAAGAAAGGTTCTGAAATTATTTTAAGATATACGACATGATGGATACACATGTTCCAAATAATGCCATTGATTTTAAAACATGGTGCTAACCAGCTATTGTGCTTCTATTAAGTGGATATCTTAAAATGAAACCATTTTATTTGGTCAACAATTATCACAACAAGAGGCATGGCAGTGTCCAAGCACACACAGTACTGGAGAAGAACCTGAAAGTTCTACATCTTGATCCAAAGACAGACTGGTGAGACTGTATCTTCCCCACTGGGCAAAATTGCTGAAGGCAATATGTCAGATGACAAATTAGGGCAAGAAATCATTAAATGAGCGAATGAATGGTTACTGTCTCCAAAATATCAGCTCTAGACCAGATTGATTTAGGATCAGCAACACAGGAACAAGAGCACATGCTGTCCCTCTAATTGGCATGGCCCTTTGTGTTCTAGAGACTTCCTGCCTCATTTCAAAGACTTCCCTGCCACTGAAGCAGTTCTTAACCTTTCATCTCTCCAAAGCACTCCAACTTCATAATGCATTTGTTTCCCTCAACACTTTTCAGCTGTGTTTATTTGTAATGTTGAACCTTAGGAGAAATCACTAAACTGGGGGTTAGCATAGCAGGTGAGACACTGAGTGTTCACCAAGTGCAGAACCAAGGCAATCACTGCCTAGACATCTCAGCAACATTAAATAACTCACAGACAATGAGCTTAGGACTTAGGCATGAATGTCATTATAACACAATCACAAGACTCCAGGATGTGGAAAATGTATAATTGTATTTTCCAAAGGACAAAAAACAAAACATACTTTTACTTAGTCATGCAGGTAGTACAGGATACAACCACAGAATTTACACAACAGAGACAATTATTCTGCCTCTCTTTGGCCTACATTTAAAGCATTTTGTATTGTAACTAATCAGTCTATATAGGCATGTGAAACATATCTGGACCTTCCGGATGCCAAGATAAAATTATTTCTTAAAGTACAAACTCTGGAACATATTTTGAAACATATTGGAATTAAAATCCAAGACAATTCTAAACTCTAGAGTGAGAGAGACATTTCCCAATATGTATAGCAACTCCTTCCATTTGGGATTCAGTTCAGTGATCACATCTACTAAGAGCCAGCTTAACGGTTTGTTCATAATATTTTCTTTCCATTCAATGTCATTTGTGCTCTCACTGTGAACATGTATGCTGAGAACAAAACATATTCCCTAAGTGTTCTTGAGGACTTTTACAGAAACACATGTAGCAGATTTCTGATGCTGCAACATAAATTACCACAAATTAGGACTGTAAGAAGTCTGTTTGTCATAGCATGGTCAACACTTGGCTTTGATCTGTCCCTTTCTCAAGTTCCTCAAGAGGCAGAAGGGGAACCTGGAAGCCATCTCCATCCTCATACCAAGGACAAATTTTCATACTGCATAAAATTCCATCTTGGATCACTGTACTGAGTGGCCCCAATTTGATGTATTAATATTTAATTAACAAGAACTAACAAACTTCTCTGTGGGATTTCTATATTTCTATTGGGTGGATTTTTCTTGACCTCATATGAGTGTCCCCCAACCCAGATCCATAATCCCCTTACCCACACTGGACTACTTGGACTCAGTTTCATTTTTTAAAATTTCTATTAAATCCTCACTAGTTTCCCAGAAAGCCTATTTTTTTATTTTACAAGAAATACAATATGAAAATTTCAGGAGCACAGTTGGAACTATAAAATGTAGCAAGTACAGTAACACATGCTCAGAAGACAAATACCATATATTCTCCCTCACTTTCCAGATTGTAATCCCAATGAGTGAATCAAGGTCAAGGTAAATATGGGTAAAGACCCAGAGAGTAGAAACAGGCTAAGAGAATCCTTGCTACATTTTGTGGGTCATGAGCCAGACCCTTTGGTCCAGGATTACATCAACTTCTCCTCTTCTTCCCTTTGGTTTTCATCATGCTTATAGAAAAGTCACTTCACACCCTGTTCTTCTAAGCAATCTTCCTACTCCACCTCTTACATAGTAAAAAGCAAGCCAATACCACTTGCCAATGTCTTAATAACTCAGCCTCCTCTCCCAAATTTTCCCTGTTACATCTGGAGGATGGTGGAAAACACTAAATGACTTTCTGAAAGCAGAATAATATAAACCAAAGCACTGTGGAATTTTTAGAGAAACAATCTTTAAAATTCTTCAGAAAAAACCTTTACCCAAGCATTATACAAAAGGAAATGAACAGCTGAGCAGCATTGTAAAGCATCTGGTGTGGTCATCATCATGATGACCATTCTATCCACTGTGTTGTTTGCATAAAATTAATCCTTCCAGAAACCTAACCTTGTTCCAGGAGGCAAGTGATTATTAGGGGAAATACAACTGTAATGTACAATCATGAAAGGAGATTTAAGGATAATAAGATGTTGCCTGAGTGTCACCATTCAAATAATACTAAACACAGAGCATAGTGGTAGGTATCCACACAGCGTTTCCTGAAAATGAATGGGTAAAGTGACATCATTATATTAATCCAACAAGTATTCTGCATCCATGGATTCTACCAACCTTGCATGCAAGGTTCAAAATATATATTGATTGTGTACTGAGAACGTTCTATTCTACCATATTTTTTTTCAATAATCCATAGCATCATACAATCATGAGAATATCACCAATCCAAAGTTTGTTTAATGTGTCTAAGAACTTATAGAAATTACAATAAGATTGTGCATCATTTTAAATGGACTCTTGAATATGTACAATTCATGGCACACACAGATGGTCTAGAAACAGGCCCCCAAAGTAACCTACTATGCTTCTAACAGACTTTCATGTAAACTTTCAATTATAAAGAAGCAGAACCCAAGAAAATCAAAATGAGATGGGTCATATATTGGAATGTAATTCACTAAATTAACAAGGATGGGGAAGGAAATGAACACTAAAGGGTCTCTGAACACTCTAACTACTAGGCCTAAGCCACTACCTGCTTTCTCTTCTCTTGTAAATACCAACCCTTGTCATTCAGACTTAGGCTCTTGCCTTAGATACCCTGAAGCCCTACTTTTCTCTTTTGTCCCCTCTTCTCCTAAACACCCAAGTAGCCAGCACTGCAAGCCACCCAATCACAACGTGGAAGCCACTTCTCCTCTAACTATGGGTGCCGTCACAACCATTTTGGATGCTTCTGTCAGCAAATGTATAGATGTCAACACCATCATTCCTCCTAGAATTATCCAGCCTGATATTTCCACAAATTGTGTGGAAGTATCTCAACTACCAAAGTTGACACTGCTCCAACTGAGGCAGGAGGCAATGCCCCATATGTTTCAGATAACATCACTCAAACTTCTACAGACAGTATTCTACCTGCCACCAGAGGCAATACTCCAAATGCTACACAAATTACCTCCCACAATGCACCAGGAAACAGCATGCACAAGGTAGAGATTTCACCACTCTTTCTGTGAGTGACAGCACTGCAGATATTTAGAATTCTCTATAATCTTAAAATGGTCAGATTATCAATGTACAAGATGACAGGGCAAACCTTTGTATAAAGAAAAATTGACGTATTTTCTAACTAGAATTGCAATGCATACATACTGTAGGTGTGAGGTATATGTCCATGAGTGCTTATGTAACTAACAATAGATTCCTTGGCACAATCAATGAGAAGAAAAGAGACACTTTGTATTGGACAAATTCTAGACTTGAAATTCATAGCCACTTTTTCTTTATTAACTTGTTATATAAATAATTGTATGTGTACAAGTTATTATTATGTAAATATATTAAGTATATCTATATAGCAACTATAGTGTATTTAAATTTTAATTATATGAATCATTTCTTATTGGGGATTCATGTACCATCTATTCCAGGACCTAACAACAATACCTAACACAATAGATATTCAAGTCCCTTAATGTAGCATGCAAAGTGATTATAGCATATATATATCTTCTAAAAGCCACTTCAAATTCCTAGTAGACAACATTTAATGATAATTTTTATTGTTTAAAAATATAATCAACTCATTTTCACCCTTAATTTGACACTTGCCAAATCTTCCCAAGTCCCATTTTCTGATCTCTGTCAAATTCATGACCTCATTTCTTATTTGCTGTTGTAACATGTATTCCAAAATATATAAACACAATTTCCTCAGTCCTTATAACTTCTATGGACACAATTTCAGGGATGACTATTCTGTTATCCAGTTGGAGGCTCTTCTCAGAGTAAATCATTGTGTCCAGTCTCAGCACTCTTGAGATGCTTGTACTTCTTTGTCTAGGATTGAGGCTTTATGAGCTTTCCCCATCCATGTTAACATGACTACTGATGTCATCCTCTCCCAGGTCCTGCTTAGATGGCAATGTTGATGAGACTTCATGAGTGTAGCTTCTCTGATGTTTCTAAGAAACCCAACCTCTCAGAAAGTATAACAAACAATTTATCTCTTTTTTCTTAAAATAAAGAATGTTCACCTCAGGTACCCATTTATTTATATGAAACAAAATCACATTATGACTCACTGTACATAAATAAGCCTCAACCACTTAGTGACTGAGAATATTTGGAAATGAAAAAAATGAAGGAACACATTGCCAAAGCAAGGATGCTTCCTGTCTGTAAGCATCAGCTGAAGTTACTTTATCTTCTGACTTGTGTTTCTTTATTGCCAATGAAATTACATTGCAACATATATAAGAGCTGAGAGTTCTGGTCCTCCGTATTCCACCACTCAAACCTAACTGACCAGAGTGCTTCTGACCAGCACGTTTACTGGCTAATAAATTTCTCCAAGGTAGGTATCTAGGAATATGAAGCCCTTTAACTTCATGTTAAATGTTGCTCATCTTCAAAGAGATGAATTGTTTGTTGTGATTATTTTTACAGGACATTTGTTCAGGTAACATTTGAATGGGCTGCTTATAAGATATTGTTTTATTACTGCGAGAATAAGTAAATACAGAAAATCATGAGTCATAAAATGTAATACATTATAAAAACTTATGTAAGCCACAGAAAGGTATTTATGTTGCTCACTTAGGACAGTGAATTCACCAAAGTCTGCAATTCCCTTTTCTTCTTCCTGTACATTATGGTATGTTCTTTAACATTCTTAATGATAGGCTACTCTCAGATATATCCTGAAAGTGTTGTTGAGAGGAGCTGAGAAGCCATTGTATGCAGTGGTATAAAAGAATTCAGGCTGTCTGGCTCCAGAAATTTACCACAACCTTTGAGACAACTGAATAATTCTAATCTTTGTGACCTAAATAATTCTGTTTGGTTGTGTCCTAGTTACTGATGGAACACAGTTGCATAATGGAAACACACTTGCAGATTTGAAAACATTCGCTATACACAAAATGACTCAGTATACTGTTAAAAAGAGTCTAAGTCTTAAGCCATGCTTTGATATTTTGCTGTATTTAATAGGAAGACTTCTTCCTTATCTATTACTTCTCTCTAGAAAATAAGTGTTGTCAAGTTAAAGTGGTAGCATCTCAAATGAGTTTACAGAAACTTGATGCTATAGAACTGCAATTTTAAAGTAAAGCAAAATGCACAAATAAAAGAAGTTCACTTCAACATAATTACTGTTAAGTAAAAAGCTTTCTTTTTTAAATATTCTGTTGCTCAGACACTTCAAGGACAAATATGTGGCATTTTTACTCCATCAGCTAACAAGAAAAAAATGAAAATTGGTCTGATCACCTGAGAGTCAAATGTTAGGAGCTAACAATATTATGTTACTAATACTGAGATGATGACAAAATTCAGAAAGTAATTTTAAGATACACTGCACTACAGATATACCATGTCTTGGAACAAGTTCCCAATAATGCTATTTCATTTTATAAAATAATCTTAACCAGCCACTGTGCTAACTTCCAGGGGCTACCAAAAATGAAGCCACTGTATTTGGTCTTTGGCCTCTGGGTTCTTACAGGATGCTTCCTGGTGAGTATCAATTATACCTACCACAAACCTTCATGTTCTCTTATGATCTTTTATGTCAGACTTTTTAACATGATTTATCTGCATTTTCTAATGTATACAAGCTGTACATTACTGATGAAATGTTAAACAAGTGCTTTAATTTCCACTTTGAAAAATCTGTTATAATTTAACGGTCACAGAGATTGTAATAAACCATTAGGAAAATAACAGATTTACACAAGAAATTTTACTACTGCATAATATCCAGATCAATATCAGGATAGCCAAAAGGAAACACAAAAATATTCAGCAAATTCTTTGTTGCATCAAAAACAAAAATAATGTGACCTGTTTTCCCTAAACTTTATCCGTAGATAATTGACAATACATTTTTGAATGACCTTACATGCAGTGATCAATATTTACAATGGAACACCTTGTATCTAATTTCTGGCCTGAGTCAATGAACTAATAAGATAGAGAGAACATTAGTAACATAGATGTGTCTTGAAATAATGTAGTACAACAATAACATGAGTAGAAGTCATATAAATGTAGAAGGAAAGATTGAAGCAGAATTGTGAGGGGCCATGAGGAGCGAGCAGGGCTTACATGCCTGACCTTTACTACAGACTTGCAAAGAAAGAAGGAGGTCAGAGAAAAAGCATGCAGGACAATGATCCTGGGTCACAAGACCTTTAAAGTAGGTATGATGTTAACTGATCATTTTCTGAGGAATATCTAAAGTTAAGAGAAATGCAAAAGTAGCACGCTGACTTTAGGTTTTCAAAAACGTCATTATAATGATACAAATAAAAATCAGAAAAGTTGAGAGATGCAGAAAACAGGCAAAACAGAATAGAGGAGCATGTACAAGTGTCTAGGATAATGATGGGTGATTGGACAGAGGTGTGCTCACCTTCTTAATGAGGTGTGTTAGTTAAAAGAAATGACATACAGTCACAGAGTAGAAGGAGGAAACAGTCAAGTCCTGGAAGAAACAATGGAGAAGTCCTTCTCTTAACTCATCAGTCAGTGACTTCACAGGCTGCATGGCTTAGAAAAGGGAGTTCATTCCTACCTGCTGCAACCTGTTGGTGAAGTGAGAGAGGAGTCATCTGCAGGTAAATATGGGGACTCAGCATGAGGTCAAAAATCCATAGAAAGTAAATTGGTGTCAATGTGGAATGAAAAAGGCTCTAGAAAACTGGAGAGGGCAGACCAAAGAAACTTGAGAGGATTAAAAACTCAGTGCCTAAGGACACAAAAGTCTGGCCATGAACTGCCCATGGCGTCTTCTACCAGTGATCATGAAATTGATATGTACATGTACATGAACAGATGAAAAGTTACATAAGATGTCCCCCTATAATGTCATCCAAAATATAATTACTAATCACAGGCCATGGTGGTATATCTTAAAAGTTTACCTCCACACAGCATGTTCATGAAAATTATTGAGCTAGGATATTATCATTATATTTGACCCAATAACTATTCTACATCAGTGGAATCAACCAACTTTGCATAAGAAAGACATAAAAAATATATTGCATGTGTATAGAACATTTTCTATTCTGTCAGGATTCCTTCAATAATATATAGCAGCTATATTACACAGCATTCATATTATCAGGGGAACTTTCACTAATCCAAAGTTTGTTTAATGTGGGTAAAAACCTATAAAAGTTAAAAGAAAATTATACATCAATTTAGAAGGAGTCGTTGAGTATAAACAATTCATAGCATGCAAAATAGTTCTAGTAACAGGCCCTCAAAATTACCAAGGGACTACTGTGCTTATAACCAAACTTTCATATAAACTTTCAATTAAAATCAAAATGTGATGAGGCATATATAGGAATATAATTGACTTTGGTTCTGTTCTGCTTGTGTTCTCTTTCTGAAGACTGTTCACATTTTTAAAGAGAAAATTAAGCTATCTAAATATACACATCAGAAAACTCTAAAAGCTATAGATAGAGAAGCAAGTGAACCTGAAGAATCTGGGAACTCTGAACTACTATAACTACTTGGCCTAAGCCACAACCTGCTTCTTGTTCTCCTGGAAACATGAAACATTGGCCTTCACACTTAGGCTCTTATCTTAGATACCCTCCAGCCTTCCTGTTCTCTTTTGCCTCCTCTACTCCTTAATCACACAACCAGCACTGCAAGCCACCCTCTCACAATGTGGAAGCCACCTCTGCTCCTTCCAACTGTGGTTACCAACACAACCTGCTTCTGCTGCTTCTGTCAGCAGATGTGTAGATGCCAACACCATCACTCCTCCTTGCAGCCTCCAGCCTGATACCTCCACAAATGGTGTGGCAGATGAAAATATCTCAACTTTCAAAGATGACACTGCAGCACCTGAGGCAGGAGGCAATACCCCATATTCTTCAGATAACATCACTCCAACTTCTACAGATAGTCCTCCAGCTGTTACACAAATTATCTCCCACAATGCTCTGGGAAACAGCATGCAACAGGTAGAGGTTTCATCATTCTTGCTGAGGGTGGCAGCACTACAGACAGCTATGATTCTTTACAGTCTAAGATGGTCAGTATAACAATGTAAGAGTGACAGATCAAATATTAGTTTTTTTTTTTTAAATGCACTTCACCCATCACTGCTTCAAACTGCTGCCAAATGAATACCACTCTCCTTCTGCCTGGTCATTTCTGCTGAGACAGACTGATAGCTAGTCTGCTTCCTTGAAGGTACCATATCCTAAGACATCACAGAAGATCCACTGAACTCAGAGTATTTCGTGAGAACTGTCCCAAAGTCCCACAGCTGCCCATGGGAGCCCAGTGGACTCGGAACCAATCACCCCCACAAAACCTCTGCCTGCCATATATGACTCACCTTCTGCCTGGTCGTTTCTGCTGAGACAGACTGCAAGCTAGCCTGTCCCCTGATGATACCACATCCTGAGGTATTCCAGGAGATCTGCTGCATTCAGGGCAACTGGTGTTCCAGGAGATCTGCACACAAGACAACTGACACCACAGCCTGAAGGCATCCCAGGAGATCCAATACACACAGGGCACATGGGCCACAGACACCACAGTCTGCAGACTTCCTGAGGACTCTGTGGCATGCAGGATGCCTGACTGAAAAGACTGGAAGTATCCCTTGAGTTCTGCTACACAAAGAGAAACAAAAACACAGACCCTAGGCCCTTCTGGAGAACAGCTTCACATAGGACAACAGCTTGAGTACTCCTCTGAAGACTCAACAGTCTGAAGGCCTTCCCAGGACATCCACTGCACTCAGGCAACAGATAATAATCAGCTTGTCTGCCCCTCTGAGGATACACACCCCACATTTGAAAGGCCCCACATGTTGTCTGCTATAGCCAGGGTCACAGGCCTACCAGGAGACTTGAAGCAATCCAGGGACAAAAAGGCACACTCTAAGCAGAATCACCCAGAGCAGCAAACATCAGGGATAACCAGACAGCAAGAGGCAAGCACAAGACCATAGGCAAGAGAAGCCAATAATACATGGGCATCATCAGAACCCAGTTTTCCCACCACAGAAAGCCCTGAATATACCAACACACCTGAAAATCAGAAAGCTAACCTAAATCCTATCTCATGAAGATAATAGAGTCCTTTAAGGAGGATATAAATAACTCACTGAAAGGAATACAAGAAAAGACAGGTAAAAAGGTAGAAGCCCTTAGAGAGGAAACGAATAAATCCCTTAACAAAATATAGGAAAACACAACCAAACAGATAAAGTGTAGTGGGAGATATTTATATCTCCAACCTAAATATGATCAGTCAATAAAAACACAACTCAGTAATTATGAATATATCCTGTAAGCCTAGATTGGGCAGATACCCCCACACTACTTTGTTCCCCAGCTATGAGACCCTTATAATTTGAGGGTTGTCCAGACCGTAAGTCTGTCCTTCTACCTCCTGCTTCCCAGTTGTCATCAGTAGTCTTCCTACCATCATCTTCTCTTTTCCTTCTCCCTAGTTGTCTCTGTTGTCTTCCTCCTCCATTGTCTTCCTCCAGTCTTTTTCTCTCCCCAGCCTTTATTTCTCCACCTCTTCCTCCTCTGCCTGATCACTGGCTTCAGACTTTATTTTACAAATTAAGATAGGCAGAAGGTTCACTAGAAACCACCTGTGTAATGACTCACACCTCTGCAGTTCCTCACAGGAAAGGGAAATTAGTCAAGGCCAGGGCTATCCACAACAGTGAAGGAACTGAATAAGTGGTCCAAGACTAAAAGTGGAAGCAGAAACAATAAACATAAATGGAGGCAAACATGGAAATGGAAAACCTATGAAAGACATCAGGAATTACAGATGTAGTAAGTATCAGTAACAGAATACAAGAGACAGAAGAGAGAATCTCAGGTGTAGAAGATACCATAGAAGAGATTGACACTACTGCCAAAGAAAATTCAAAATATAAAAAACTCCTAACCCAAAACATACAGGAATTCGTGACACAATAAAAAGAAAAAAAACTAAGAATAATTGGAATGGAGGAGAATGAAGATTCCCAGCTCAAAGGAGCTGAAAATACCTTGAACAAAATCATAGAAGAAAACATCCTCAAGCTAAAGAAAGAGATGGCCTAAAGAACACCAAATAAATGGGACCAGAAATAAAATCCTCTTGTCACATACTAATCAAAACAATAAACACACAGAACAAAGAAAGAATATTAAAAGCTTCAAGGAAAAAAGGGCCAAGTAACATACAAACGTAGACATATCAGAATTACACCAGACTTCTCAGCAAAGATACTAAAAGCCAGAAGAGCCTGGTCAGAGGTCATGTAGACTCTAAGAGAACACAAATGCCAGCCCAGGTTACTATACCCAACAAAACTGTCAATCATCATAGATGGAGAAAACAAAATATTCCAGGACAAAACCAAATCCAAACAGTATCTATTTACCACTTCTGCCCTACAAAGGATGATAAAAGGAAAACTCCAACAAAAGGAAGGTACCTACACCAAAGAAAAGACAAGATATTAAGCATCTCACAACAAAGACAAATGGACAGAACCTCAAGCACATAAAGCCACCTACAAAAAACAAACATAACAGGAACCAACAGTCATCTGTCTTTAATATCTCTCAATATTAATGGACTCAACTCACCTATAAAAAGACATAAGCTAACAGACTGGATAGGCAAACAAGATGCAGCATTTGGCTGCATACAAGAAACACACCTCAATAACAAGGACATACACTATCCTCAGAGTAAAAGGATAGAAAAAGGTCTTCCATGAAAATGTTCCTAGAAACAAGCTGGAGTTGCCATCCTAATATCCAATAAAATACACTGTCAACCAAAATTTAACAAGGTTGACTGAGGAAGGACACTTCATATTCATCAAAGAGGAAATCCACCAAGAGAAATTCTCAATTATGAACATCTATGGCCAACAAAGACACTAAAATCCAGAAGAGCCAAGCATTATGGAAAGTGAAAATACAGAGTTGAGCAGCATTGTAAAGCATCTACTGTTGTCATCATTGTGATTACTGTACCATCCACTGTGTTGTTTGCATAAAAGTAATTTTTCTAGAAAATTAACCTTGTTCCAGAAGGTGCAGCAGTCATTAGGGAATTACAACTTTAATGAATAAGCAAGAAAAGACAATAAGATGTCCCCCTGTGTGTCACCCATTCAATAATTACTCATCACAGAACATGGTGGTATATATCCACAAAGCACTTTCCAGAAAATTAATTCATAAGGTGTCATCATTATATTTGACACAATATGTATTCTACATCCAAGGATTCAACCAATTTTGCTTGACAAAGACTTAAAAATATATTGCTTGTACATAGAGCATTTTCTAATCTATCATGACTCCTTCAATAATCTACAGCAGCTATCTTACATAGCATTCCTATTATCTTGGGAATTATCATCAATCCAAACTTTGTTTAATGTGTGTAAAAACCTATAGGAGTTAAAGGAAAAGTATACATCATTTTAGATGTAGTCATTGAATATAAACAATTCATAGCATACACAACAGCTCTAGTAACAGGCCTTCAAAGTTACCAAGGGGCTATTTTGCTTCTGACCAAAATTCCGTATTAAACTATCAATACTAAAGGAGAAGTGCATTGCAAAAATATTAAAATGAGATAAAATATAATTGACTTTTGTTTTATTCTGTTTGTAATCTCTCTCTCTGAAGACTATTCCCATTTCTAAAGAAAAAAATTAAACTATCTAAATTCACAACTCACAAAATTCTAAAAGCTGCTCTAAGATTAACAATAGACAAATAGAATCTCCTAAAATTGTGAAGCTTCTGTAAGGCAAAGGACATTGTCAATAGGACAAAATCGCAACCAACAAATTGAGAAAAGATCTTTACCAATCCTACATTCAATAGAGGGCTAATATACTGAAATCTACAACACAAGAAGTTAGACTCTAAAAAAACCAAATAACCCTATTAAAAATTAGGGTACAGAGCTAAACAAAGAATTCTCAGCTGAGGATCCTCCAATGGCTGGGAAACACCTAAAGAAATATTCAACATCCTTAGTCATCAGAGTAATGCAAATCAAAATGACACAACCCACAGATCATATGAAGCTTAAGAAAGAAAACCAAAGTGTGTGTGAATGCTTCAATCCCACTTAGAAGGAAGAACAAAATAATCCCAGGAGGCTGAGGGAGGGAGGGAGAGATTTGAGTGGCAGTTGGGAGGAATATTAAGTACGGGAAGAGACCCTGAGATTCTTTCTTACACCAATCAGAATGGCTAAGATCAAAAACTCAGATGACAGCACACATTGTTGAGAATGTGGAGAAAGAGGAACCTTCCTCCATTGCTTGTGGGACAGCAAGCTGATACAACCACTCTTGAAAACACTCTAGCTGTTCCTCAGATAATTGGAAATACTTCTACCTGAAGACCTACATATAACACTACTGGGCATATACCCAAAAGTGCTCTACCATATGTCAAGGACACTTGCTTTACTAATATTCATAGCAACTTTATTTATAATAGCCAGAAGCTAAAAACAACTCAAATATCCCTCAGTGAAAGAATGGACACAGAAAATGTGGTACATTTACAGAATGGAATACTACTCAGCCATTAAAAATGACTACTTCACAAATTTATATATGCAAATAAATGGAACTAGAAAATATCATCCTGAGTGATGTAACCCAGATCCAAAAGGGCATTCATGATATGTACTCACTGATAAGTGGATATTAGCCCAAAAGCTTAGAATACCCAAAATACAACCCACAGACCATATGAAGCTTAACAAGAAGCAAGGCCAAAGTGTGGATGCTTCAATCCCACTTAGAATGGGAAACAAAATAATAACAGGAGGCAGAGGAAGGTGAGACCTGTATGGAAGAGGGATGGGGAAGGAAAGAAGGGGCAGGATCAGGTGTGAGAAGAGACAGGAGAGAATTCCAGAGAGTAAAAGAAAATGAATAGAGATATGTACAGTGGGTGGTGGTGAACAGGAAGAAGGGGAAACCACTAAAAAGTCCTAGATGCCAGGGATGCCAGAGGCTCCTAGGACCCAATAATGATGACAAGAGTAATGATGACAAGAGTAGAAATACCACAACAGCAGCAAGATAGAACCTGAAGAGACCACCTCTAGTAGATAGATATTGCCCCCAGTTGAGGGACAGAGCCACACACCTATCTTAAAATCTTTAATCCAGAATTGTTTCTAAGAGAAATGCAGAGACAAAAAAACTGAGCAGATATTGAAAAAAAAAAAGACGATCCAGAGACCTCCCCACCTTGGGATCCATCTCATCCACAGACACCAAACCCCAACACTATTGCTGCTGCCAAGATGTGCTTGCAGACAGGAGCCTGGCTGGTATGGCTGTCCTCTGAGAGGCTCTACCAGCACCTGACTAAGACAGATGCAATACTTACAGCCAACCATTAACTAGAACCCAGGGACCCTAATGGAAGAGTTAGGGGAAAGGTTGGAGGAGGTAAAAGGAGATTGCAATCCCACAGGAAGAACAACAGTATCAATTAACAAGACCTCTCAGAGCTCCCAGGGACAAAATAACAAACCAAAGAGTATGCATGGAAGGATTCATGGCTCCTGCTACATATGCAGCAGAGGACTGCCTCATCTGGAATCAGTGGGAAGGGAGGTGCTTGGTCCTGTTTTGGCTTTTGTCCCAGGGAAGTGGGATGCTAGAGGGGTAAGGCAGGAGTAGATATGTGGGTTTGGGGAGCACCTTCTTAGAGGAAAAAGAGAAAGGGACAGGGTGGGGGGCTTGCAGAGGGGAGTCCAGGAAAGAGGACAAAATTTGATATGCAAATATATAAAGTAATTAATAAAAGATAAAAAGGAATGCTACTATTGGTATAGAATGGGGATATATAACAAAAGTGATTTAGTTTTGAGCATCAACTATGAGAGAGCAAGACTGGAGCCAAGGCAGGCATGGTACCACATGCCTACAACACAAACTTTGTGGAGAATGAAGATCACATGTTTGAGGCTAGCCCGAAAACATCAGAAGATCCTGTCTCAAAAGGAAATTGGTAAATTCTATTAAGTCTTGGTGAGAGACAACAGCTTAGGCCAGGATAACATCAACAGCACAGGCGTTATGGTTCCTATATAGGACACAACCTCCCACCCCTAAAAATCCAAAACTATGTGACAAGGTTTTAAAACTGGGATATGAATATGAGATCAAGAATCACTCTGAAGATACTGTCTTAACCATGTAAACAATCATTTCATTTAATGAGAAGGGAAAGCCCAATAAGCCTTAGGGTACTGTAACTTTAATTTTTATAATTCTACTTTTAATGATAGTTCTTAAGTACTTTAACCTTATAACCTACCACCCAACAGAGGTAGTGGGGGTTGGGAGGAAGGATTCGGGGGAAGTAGATCTATTTAGAAAGTCTCTTTGGAGCAACTCCTGTTTGTGTTGTCTGGAAATCAGCAGGTCAGTTCACAGGCTAGCAGGTAGCAGCAGCTCAATCCACTTGAAAACCCCTAGCAGATACACCAACAATCCAGTTCAGTAGAGTCGGGTTAGCAACAGTGATGACAATGACCTAGTAGAGACAGCCAGGACTCAGCCCTAGCTAGAGTGCTCAGGAGCGTCCAACAGGAACACCAAAAGTTCTTGGCTAAGCTCTCTCAGGGAACAAAGGTCAGTGAAGACACAAGACCCACAAGCCTTGTACTGCTAGCCATGTCCAGCAAGTCGAGCTCAGCCTCCATCTCTCCATTGAGTCCTATTTATACACTGAAGAAAGAATTGAACAAAGGGTGACACACTTTTATTCTTGTCTTTTTCCTTTACATAATTGCTTTTTAATGTTTATAACAATGGGCTACTCAAATAGTACTGTGAAAACTGTTTATTCTCAAGTATGTATTTACAATTAATTTTGCTTGTTCTTAACTCTTATATAAACATATCATACGGAAAACAATAAATCATATTTGCTCATAATATTTAGTGAAACATTGTTCTTAAGATTATTTCAAGGTTTGCACTGATCCTTAACTTCTAGGTATCATGAGAAATTAAGTTCATCCCATTTGACCAAATTAAAGTATTAATATATCAAATACGTGTATGTCTCTAGAAGCCTGGTATTGCAAAACAAAATATACAACAGAAAATACCTATTTTAAAATATTTACTGTAAAATCAATAACATAACTTGGAAACCTTCTGTTGCTCAGATTCTCCATTGAACAAATAGAAGCCTTTGGTCCTGCATCATGTCAAACATCAAAAGTAAAAACTAGCCCCTTCATATTACACTCAAATATTATGACCTGACAGTGTATTAGTACTAACTCCAAGATAAGGTTTGGAAAGTATTTAAAGATATACTACATGATGGATACCCCATGTGCTAGGACATGTTCCAAATAATGCCATTCATTTCAAATACAATTCTAACTAACCATGGTGCTTTCTTTAAGGGAATATGTAAAGATGAAACCTTTGTATTTGGTCTTGAGCCTTTGGGTTTTTATAGAATGATTCATGGTGAGTATCAATTTTCCCTACCCCAGCAACTGCACAGTTTGATTTTCTTGACCTAATTGTAAAGTTGACTTTCATGATTTACATGTCCTCCAAATATAAGAAAAAAAAATCATGTATGGGTTATCTTAGCAATCTTTTCCTTATAAAATTAATCTAGAGAATATTCTAATATGAGAAGTAGTTCTATGCTAGAAGTTGGAATAAGTCTTTCTTTGAATTATATATATGAAACTCAATATAATTAATAATGCTGCCTACAAGATGGAATAAGAGAACCAGTTGGTAGAGAGGGTCACTAGGAAACGGAGGATTCAGAGTCAGGTGTGGGGAGGTAGAGCGTCCATGAGAGGGGTAGGGCCTGATTGCCATGAGAATGAATGTAAGTCTGCAAGAGGGGAGATAGAGAGCATCACCTGGACGAGAGGGAGAATTGGGATATGGGAGATGCCCAGAAATTGATGGTGTGTCCTTAGCTGTGATTGACAGCATTGAAGATATGGAGCCTAGGAGGATGCCTCCTGTCATGGAAGATACTGTGGAGAAGAAATAAGAAAAAACAACCCACCCACAAAACTTTCAATCCAAAACTTATCATGTGTAAATGAAATGCAGGGATTGTGGACAGAACAGAGACTGAGGGAATAGTCAACAAAAAACTGGCCCAAATTAAGACCCATCCCATGGATGAGCACCAACCAATCCATGACACTATTAATGTTACTCTGTTATGCTTCCAGACACAAGTCCAGCATGGTTGACCTCTGAAAGGCTCTACCTACCAGCTGTCTCAGAAAGATGCAGACACCCACAGCCAAACAATTGATAGAGCTTGAAGCCTCTTATGGAAGAATAGGAGGAAGGACTGTAGCCCTTGACTGGGATGGCAACTCCACAGGTAGACAAATAGAATTAACTAACCTAGACTCTTGGGGATCTCTGAGACTGAACCATCACCCAAAGAACATATATTGGCTGGACCTCAGCCTCCCTGCCCACATATAGCAGATCTGCAGCTTGGTCTTCCCATCAGTTCTGAAAACATGGAGTGTCAGAAGCTGTTGCCTGTGTGATAGGCTCTTGTTGCTGGGGTGCCTTGTCTGGACTCAGTGGAGGGTTGTGTCTAATGTCACAAAGACTACAAGAACAAGGATTAGCCAAGGAGTCCCCAGCTGCTCACAGAAAAAGAGAAGAATGGATGGGGGAAGGATTGTGTGAAGGGGAGAACTGTAGGGAGACAGGGAGCAGGATGTAAAGTGAATAATTAAAAATTAATTAATTAATTAATTAAGAAAATTAATAATTGCTGCCTTAAATGAGAAAAAAAATCTTTGTGTATGAGCAGAGAAATGGCCAATCATCACTTGAATAAATTTCAGGTGTTTGTATATGATCTTTTTTAACCCATTAGAGTTATCTGACAAAATGGCAATTGTTTGAGATGAAGAAAAAAATGTATATTTAATGAATTTATGTATTGATCATATTGTTCTTGAATATAAATTAAAAAAATTATCTCCAGTTACAGCACCTGTGATATAATGACTTTTTTCCGTGAACAATCATTTAATCATATTTAAACCATTACCTCAAGCCTCAATTGAGAGGTGAGGTCATCACTGCAAAGTGGTTCAAGCATTAAGAAAATGATAGATATGTCAAATAAAACTTTATCAATTCATACAATTGAGATCAATATCAGAATATCCTTAAGAAATTAGAATTTTCAGCTAATTCCTAGGTTGCAGTAACAATAAAATTAATGTAAAGTATCTTAACCACCCTGAGAATTTCTTCCTTGGCTAACTAAAATTGAAATCCTGAACTTGCATCCAGGGTGATCAGCCTGTGAAATGGAACTCTTTGTATCAAATACCTGCCAGGACTCAATGAACTACAAGAAATAAAGAGAGGACAAGTGTCATGGACCACTCCGCCCCACATTTGGGGGCCAAAGTGTTGGGGACCTTGCTGCCAAATGTTGGAACCAGCACTGCCAAAAGCTTGGGGGACAAAATGTTAGAGCTTGCAGTGCCCCAAGCTTGGGGGCTAAATTGTTAGGCTTGTACTGCTGCTCTGGTCTGAGGGTCAGGGTTCCACAAGAGAGAGAGAGTGAGGACTGACATGAAGAATGGAGACCAGACAGGGTATGATTCAGTCCTGTTTATTTGTGTGTGTGTCTCTCTCTCCTCCAGTCTCTCTTCTTCTCTCTTTCTTAGTCCCAACTTCTTTTCAAGTCCCTTTCTTCAGTCTGCCTCTCAGCTTTTATAAGTCTCACTTCTTGAGTCATGCCTTTAAGTCACACCTTTAAGTCTCAGACACCCAAGGGAAAATCCTGGGAATCTAAAACAAGATGTTATTCGAGTGTCCTCAGGTGTTGTAGGCTGTTGAAAACAAGTTGCTTGTCAGGGTATATGGCTCAAGATGGCTACAAGGATGATAGCTGCCTTCTGTTGGCTCCCTACACACTAGTCCCATAGATGTGTCTAGAAATATTATGTTTTATTACATGTCAATAAAAGAGGTAGACTTGGAAGTGGGGGGGGAGCAAGAGACAAACAGAAATATGAAAAGACATGAGGAATGAATTTGGCAAATATGACTGACATTTCCTATGGAGTTGCAATGAAAGAAAGAAGTAAAACTGAAAGCCAGCAATATAAACGTCCCGGAGAGCAAGATTATTTAGGTAAGTGTCTTAATTAGGGCTTTACTGCTATAAACAGACACCATGACCAAGGTAACATTTATAAGTGAAAACATTTAATTGGGGCTGGTTTACGGATTCAGTGGTTCAGACCATTGTAATCATGACAGGAAGCATGGCAGGATCAAGGCACACAGAGTGCTGGAGAAGGACCTGAGAGTTCTATATCTTGATCCAAAGACAGATTGGAAAGACCATACCCTCCTTACTGGGCAGAATTGCTGAAAGCAATAGTGTCAGATGTCAAATTATGGAAAGAACTCAACTAAATGAAGTGAATGAATGGGTATTGTCTCCAAAATATCAGCTCCAGACCAGATTGGTTTAGGATCAGCAGCACAGGAACAAGAGCACATGCTGCCCCTCTAATTGGCATGGCCCTTTGTGTTCTAGAGTCTTCCTGCCTCATTTCACAGACTTCCCTGCCACTGAAGCAATTCTTAACCTTTCATCTCTCCAAAGCACTCCAACTTCATAATGCATTTGTTTCCCTGAACAATTTCAGCTGTGTTTATTTTTAATGTTGAACTTTAGGAAAAGTCATTAACTGGGTTATGTTTTTGTTTGTTTTGTTTGGTTTTGTTTTTGTTTGTTTTTTGTTTTGTTTTGTTTTTCGAGACAGGGTTTCTCTTTGTAGCCCTGGCTGTCCTGAACTCACTCTGTAGACCAGGCTGGTCTCGAACTCAGAAATCCACCTGCCTCTGCCTCCCAAGTGCTGGGATTAAAGGTGTGCGCCACCACCACCTGGCTTAAACTGTGTTAACATAGCAAGGGAGATACTGACTGTTCAGCAAGTGTGGAATCAAGGCAAGCACTGCCTAGACATCAGGACAATATTAAATAACTGAGAGCAAATGAACTCTGAATAGGACTCAGGCATGAATGTCATTATCACACAAATAATATTAGGACTCCAGAATGTGGGAAAATGTGATTGCCATTTTCTTAAGAACAAAAATAAAAAATATAAAACCATGGAGTTTTATTTAGTCATGCAGGTTGTACAACATAAAACCACAGCATTTATACTACACAGACAACTATTCTGCCTCTATTCGGTCTATATTTGAAGCATCTTGCATTGTAACTTCTCAGTCTATATAGGCACAAGAAACACATCTCAACCTCCCCCACTGCTAGCATCAACTTATTCCTCAAAGAACAAACTCTGGAACACATTTTGAAACTTATTAGAATTAAAATGAGGAATAATTCTAAGCTCTTGAGTTTCAGAGACTTTTCCAATATGTATGCTGACTACTATTTGGGATTGATATCAGTGATCTCATCTTCTAAGAGGCAGCTTAAGAGTTAGTTCATAATATTTTCTTTCCATTCAATGTCATCTAAGCTCTCAGTGAGAACATGTATGTTGAGAACAAAAGGGGAAACATTTTCACTGAGTGTCTTTGCAGACTTTTACTTAAAAACATATAACAGGTTTCTGTTTCTGTTTCTGCAAAATAAATGACCACAACTTAGGGCTGTAAGAAGCCTGTTTGTCATAGCATAGTCAACGCTTGGCAGAGACATGTCCTTTTCTCAAGTGACTCAAGAGGCAGAAGAGGAACCTGGAAGGCAATCCATCCTCATGCCAAGGACAGCTTTTCACACTGCATAAAATTCCATCTTGGAACACTGTTCTGGGTGGCCCCAATTTGATTTATTAATATTTAATTAACAAGAAGTAACAAGCTTCTCTGTCGGATTGTCATATTCCTATTGGGTGGATTTCTTTGACCTCACACTAGTCTCCCTCAAAACAGATCCATAATCCCCTTACCCACACTAGACTATTTGAACACAGTGTCATTCTTTTTATTTCTATTTGGTTCCCAACAGTGTCCCTTTAAGTTTAATTTTTTATTTTATAAGGAATATAATATTAAAAGTTTAGAAACACAAGTGGAACTAGAAAATGTCGTAAGCAGAGTAACTGATGCTCAGAAGACAATACTATTTATTTTCCCTCACTTCCTAGACTGTAAAGTCAACTAATGGACCAAGGTCAGGGTAAATATGGGTAAAGGGCCAAGACAGTAGAAAGGGGCTGCAAGAAGATTCCCTGCATTTTGCAGGTCATGATCCAGAAGCCATTCTGAACTTATATAGGGATCTACCATATGTATTTCTCCAATACACAGAACCTTTATTACAAGTTAAAAGAACAAGTTCTGCATTATGAAATTCCTAACCTCTTCTGCTGTCAGTATTACAGAATTTTTTTTAAAGGAACAAAGCTAATAAACTCAGGCCAGTGCATGTGTTAGGAAAGTAGATCTTTTTGAAACCATCTAAATTTGCGCCTTGCTCAGAAAGGGTATATGCTAAAATAATTCTCTGTGAAATATCTATTTAAATTTTTTTTTCTTCCTCCCAAAGGCTGGTGAATGTCTAGGACAACATGATCCTACAGGACTACCATCTTCTCCAGGTCTTCTTCATCATCATCTTCCTCTCTATGATCCAGAATTTGATCAACAATATGGACCCTTTAGTCCAGGATTTCATCAACCTCCTCATCTTCCTCTCAATAATTTTTCTTATCCTTCTATAACAAGTCCTCCACATCCTAGACCTCTGAGCAACCATCCTACTCAACTTCCTCCCATAGTAAAAGAAAATACAATGCCACCTCCCAAACTAAGCCTCATCTCCTACCAAGGTTCACTAATGCTTTTTTAGAGCTCGTTGAGGAGAAATAGAACTTGTTACGTCAGAACAAAATAAACCAAAGCACTATAGAATTTTGGAAGAAATAATCATTAAAATCTTAAGAAACAACCTTTACCCAAGCATTATAAAATATAAAATTAAAGATCTAAGCATTATAAAGCCTCTACCATTGCCCTCATTGTGATGACCATACCATCTACTGTGTTATGTGCATAAAACTAATCCTACCAGAAACCTAACCTTGTTCCAGAAGGCAAAGTGGTCATTATGGGAAATAAAACTTTAATTGTACAATCATGAAAACAGATAAAAAGATAATAAAATGTCCCCTTGAGGGTCAACTATCAAATAATTACTAATCACAGAAATGGTGGCATATATACACACAGCACTATCCTGAAAAATAATGGGTAAGATGCCATCATTATATTTAACCCAATGAAGGATTCTACATTCATGTATTAAAACAACCATGCATGCAAAAGACTGATATCAAACTTTTAGATGAATTTTATATTTATTTATTTTTTGTTGTGGAAGCACACTTGTCTATAGAAGAGTAGCCACTAAAGTCACTGTCCATTTGTAGATTGTGCTCAGGATCTTAAAGAGCTATTGTTTTATTCTGTATTCTATTTTTTATTTATTTTCATTGCATATTTTATTTATTAACATTTCAGATATGATCCCCGTTCACCATTTCTCCTCCTTATAAACCCCTATTCCATGCCCCCTCCTCCTTTTTGTTTTTATATCATTTGAATTACATGCAAGTATTCAGGTCAGTTCTAGGTTGAGGGACTAGCAATACAATAGATGTAAATATTCAAGGAACAAGCAACACAATAAACACAAATAGTTAAGGAACAAGCAACACAATCAACACAAATAGTCAACGAACATAGACACAGTGATCATGGGAGTTCATATGAACTTTGAATTCTAAAGAAGAAGCATATTCCAAGAAAATCAAAATGAGATGGGGAATATATTGGAATACAGTCGACTTTTGTTTTATTCTGTTTGTATTCTCTCACTGAAGACTATTCACATATCTGAAGAGAAATATTAGACTATCTAAATCCAAAGCTCATAAAAATCTAGCAGCTACAGGAAAGGAAATGAACCTGAAGGAGCCTGGGAACTCTAACCACTCTAACTACTTGGCCTAGGCAACTATCTCCTTCCTTTACTCTTAGAAACATGAATACCCTTGTCCTGCACTCTTAGGCTTCTATCTTAGATACCTACAGCCCTCCTTTTCTCTCTTTCTTCCCCTCATCCTTAACAGCCAATCAACCAGCACTGCAAGTACCCTCTGACAATGTGGAAGCCATTTCTGCACCTACAACTATGGTTGCAATCACATCTGCTTCTGTTCCTTCTTTCAACAAATGTATAGATGCTGACGTCATCACTCCTCTTAGCAGCCTCCATCCTGATACTTCACAACTGGTGTGGCAGATGAGACTATCTCAACTACCAAAGATGAAAAGGCTCCAACTGAGCCAAGAGGCAATGGCCCATATGCTTCAGATAATAGCAATCAAACTTCTACAGACAATATTCCAACTTCTACAATTAACAATACTCCAAGTGCTAAACAAATTACCTCCCACAAAGCTACAGCAAACAACATGCAACAGGTAGAGATTTCATCATTCTTGCTTGCGGTGGAAGCACTACAGAGAGTTAGGATTCAAAATAATCTAACATGGTCAGAATATGAACATACAAGAAGACAGAAAAAATAATAGCTTAAAAAAATTCAACATATTTTCCAACTAGATTTGTGCATATATACACAGTGTAGGTGTGAGGTCTATGTGTTCTTGTGTGTTTGTGTGACAACAAATTCATTGGCATAATCAATGAGAAAAAAAAGAGACACCTTGTATTTGACTAATACTTGGCCACTTTTCCTTTATTAACTTGTTATGTAAATAATTGTATGTGTACAAATAATTATTATGTCAATAAAGGACATATATATATATATGTATATATATATCAATTATAGTGTATATAAATTTTAATTATATGAATCATTTGTTATTGGAAATTCATGCACCATCTATTCCGGGCCTGACAACAATACCTAACACAATACTCAAGTCTCTTAACATGGCATGCAAAGGGATTATAGCATATACATATCTTCCAAAAGCCACTTCAAATTCCTAGTAGACAACATTTAATGATAAATTTTATTGTTTACAATTATAATCACCTCATTTTCTCCTTTCCATTGACTCTTGCCAAAGCTTTCCGAATCCCATTTTTTGATCTCTGTCAAATTCATGGCCACATTTCTTATTTGCTGTTGTAACATGTATTCCAAAATACAGAAATACAGCCTCCTAAGTCTTTATAACATGACTTCTATGGACATGATTTCAGGGATGACTATTCTGTTATCCAGTTAGGAGGCTCTTCACAGAGTAAATCAATGTGTCCACTCTCAGCACTCTTGAGATGCTTGTACATCTTTGTCTAGGATTGAGGCTTTATGAGCTCTCCCCTTCCATGTTAACATGACTACTGATGTCATCCTCACCCAGGTCCTACATAGATGGCAATGTTGATGAGATTTAATGAGTGTAGTTTCTCTGATGTTTCTAAAAAACCCAATCTCACAGAAAGCATAACAAACAATTCATCTCTATTTTCTTAAAATAAAGAACGTTCACCTCAGGTACCCCTTCATTTATATGAAACGAAATCACATTATGACTCCCTGTACATAAGGAAGCCTCAAATGCTTAGTGACTGAGAATATTCAGGAAATGAAAAAAAAAAAATGAAGGAACACACTGCCAAATTGGCAAGGATGCTTCCTGTCTGTAAGCATCAGCTGAAGTTACTTCATCTTCTGACTTGTGTTTCTTTATTGCCAATGAAATCACATTACAACATATATAAGAGCTGAGAGTTCTGGTCCTCCGTATTCTACCACTCAAACCTAACTGACCAGAGTGCTTCTGACCAGCACCTTCACTGGCTAAGAAGTTCTCCAAGGTAGGTATCTAGGATTATGAAGCCCTTTAACTTCATGTTAAATGTTGCTCATCTTCAAAGGGATAAATTGTTTGTTGTGATTATTTTTACAGGACATTTTTACAGGTAACATTTGAATGGGATGCTTATAAGATATTGTTTCATTACTATGAGAATAAGTAAATACATAAAACCATGAGTCATAAAATGTAATACATTATAAAAACTTATGCAAGCAACACAAAAGTATTTATGTTGATCACTTAGTACAGTGAGTTCACCAATGTCTGCAATTCGATTTCTTCTTCCTGTACCTTATGGCTTCTTTAACATTCTTAATGATAGGATACTCTCAGATATATCCTGAAAGGGTTGTCAAGAGGAGCTGAGAGGCCACTGTGTGCAGTGGTATAAAAGAATTCAGGCTGTCTGGCTTCAGAAATTACCACAACCTTGGAGACAACTGAATAATTCTGTTCTTTGAGACCTAAATATTATCTTTTGGTTCTGTCCTAGTTACTGATGGAACACAGTTGCATGATAAAACGCAAATTTGAGAACATTCGTTGTACACAAAATGACTCAGTATACTGTTAAATAGAGTCTAAGTCTTAAGCCATGCTTTGATATTTTGCTGTATTTAATAGGAAGACTTCTTCCTTATCTATTACTTCTCTCTAGAAAATAAATATGATCAAGTTAAAGTGGTAGCATCTCAAATGAGTTTACAGAAACTTGATGCTATAGAACTGCAATTTTAAAGTAAAGCAAAATGCACAAATAAAACAAGTCCATTTCAACATAATTACTGTTAAGTAAAAAGCTTTCTTTTTTTAAATATTCTGTTGCTCAGACTCTTCAAGGACAAATATGTGGCATTTTTACTCCATCAGCTAACAAGTAAACAATGAAAATTGGTCCAATCACATGAGAGTTAAATGTTATGAGCTAACAATATTATGTCACTAATACTGAGATTATGACAAAATTCAGGAAGTTATTTTAAGATACAGTGCACTACGAATATACCATATCTTAGGAACAAGTTCCCAATAATGCCATTTCATTTTATAAAATAATTCTAACCAGCCACTGTGCTAACTTCCAGGGGCTACCAAAAATGAAGTCACTGTATTTGGTCTTTGGCCTCTGGGTTCTTACAGGATGCTTCCTGGTGAGTATCAATTGTCCCTGTCACAAACCTTCATGTTCTCTTATGAACTTTTATGTCAGACTTATTAACTTGATTTATCTGCATTTTCTAATGTATACAAGCTGTACATTACTGATGAAATGTTAAACAAGTGCTTTAATTTCCACTTTGAAAATCTGTTATAATTTAATAGTCACAGAGATTGTAATAAACCATTAGGAAAATAACAGATTTACCTAAGAAATTTTACTACAGCATAATATCCAGATCAATATCAGGATGTCCTAAATAGAAACACAAAAATATTCAGCGAATTCTTTGTTGCATCAAAAACAAAAATAATGTGACCTGTTTTCCCTAAACTTTATCCGTAGATAATTGACAATAAATTTTTGAATGACCTTGCATAGCAGTGATCAATATTTAAAATGGAACACCTTGTCTCTAATGTCTGCCCTTAGTCAATGAACTAATATGATAGACAGGACATTAGTAACATAGATGTGTCTTGAAATAATATAGTTCAACAATACTATGAGTAGAAGTCATATGGCATGTAGGAGGAAAGAGAGAAGCAGAACTGTGAGGGGCCATGAGGAGCGAGCAGGGCTTACATGACTAACCCTTACTACAGAGTTGCAAAGAAAAAATGAGGTCAGAAGAAAAGCATGCAGTACAATGATCCTATAGTGTAAGACCTTTAAAGTAGATATGATGTTAACTGATGTTCATTTTCTGAGGAATATCATAAAGTTAAGACAAATTACAAAGTAGCACGCTGACTTTCAGGTTTCCAAAAATGCATTAATGGTACAAATAAAAATCAGAAAAGTCAGAGATGCAGAAAACAGGCAAAACAGAATGGAGGAGCATGTACAAGGCTCTGGGATGGAGATGGGTGACTGGACAGAGGTGTGCTCACTTTCTTAATGAGGTGTGTTAGTTAAATGAAGTGACATACAGTCACAGAGTAGAAGGAAAAAACAGTCAAGTCCTGGAAGAAACAATGGAGAAGTCATTCTCTTAACTCATCAGTGACTTCACAGGCTGCATGGCTTAGAAAGGGGAGTTCATTCATACATGCTGCAACCTGTTGTGAAGTGAGAGAGGAGTCATCTGCAGGTAAATATGAGGGGCTCAGCATGAGGTCGAAAATCCATAGAAAGTAAAGTTGGTGTCAATGTGGAATGAAAAAGGCTCTAGAAAACTGGAGAGGGCAGACCAAAGAAACTTGAGAGGACTAAAAACTCAGTGCCTAAGGACACAAAAGTCTGGCCATGACCTGCCCATGGCGTCTTCTACCAGTGCTCACAAAACTGACATTGAAGGGACACGTTTTTATGGTTAGCCTAAACTTTGGAATTAGTAAAGGCAATGTGTCAAATGACAAAGTAGGGAAAGAACTCAACAAATGAATGAATGATGTCTCTGAAAATATCAGCTGCAGACAAGCTTCACTTAGGATCAACAGCACAGGAACAAGAGCACATATTGTCCTCTGGTCGGCATGTCCTTTGTGTTCTAGAGTCTTCCCACCTCATTTCAAAGACTTCCTTCACACAGAAGCAATTTATGACTCCAGAATGTGGAATCCAATACAATGTTATTTTTCCAAAAAACAAAACAAACAAACAAAAAACAAATTAAAGAGTTTTCTTTAGTCATGCAGGTTGTACAGGATATGATGACAACATTTACACTACAGAGACAACTATTCTGCCTCTCTTTGGCCTATATTTGAAATATCTTATACTTTAACTACTCGGACTATAGAGGCACATAACACATCCCTGGACCTCCCCCACTGCTATCATTAACTTATTCCTTAAATTACAAACTCTGGAACACGTTTTGAAACATATTGGAACTAAAATCCAATACAATTCTAAACTCTGGAGTTACAGAGACATTTCCCAATATGTATAGCAACTCCTTACATTTGGGATTAAGTTCAGTGGACCTCATATACTAAGAGCCAGCTTAAGACTATGTTCATAATATTTTCTTTCCATTCAATGTCATCTAAGCTTTCACTCAGAACCTGTGTATGCTCAGAACAAATGATGAAACATTTTCCCTGAGTGTCTTTGAGGACATTTACTTAAAACCATGTAACAGATTTGTATTGCTGCAAAATAAATTACCACAAATTAGGTACTGTAAGAAGCCTGTTTGTCATAGCAGTAGTCTACACTTGGCTTAGACATGTCCTTTTCTCCAGTGATTCAAGAAGCAGAAGAAGAAACTGCAAGGCTCATCCTCATGCCACGGACATCCTATCATATTTTATAAAATTCTATCCTGCATCATAGTGCTTCTGTGGCCCAAATTTGTGTCTATTAATAATCAATTACCATGAAGTATCAAGCTTCTGTGTGGGATTTTCATGTTCCAGTTGGGTGGACTTTCCTTGACTTCATCACTAGTCATCCCCAAATTCCAGATCCATACTCCCCTTACCCACACTGGACTATTTGTACTCAGTGTCATTCCTTTTTATTTCTATTTAATTCACACAAATTTTCCTGCAAGTTTAGTTTTTAATTTATAAGAAATATAATATGAAAATTTCAGAAACACAATTGGAACTATAAAATGCAATAAGTACAGTAAACCGTGCTCAGAACACAAATACGTATATTCTCCCTCACTTCCTAGACTATAATCACAATGAGTGTATCAAGGCCAGAGTAAATATGAGTGAAGACTCAGAGAGGAGAAAGAGGCCATGAGAAGTGTCCATGCAGTTTGCATATCATGAGCCAGAGGTCACTCTGATCCCCGACACTGAAATGCCATATGCTTGTGTCCACTGCAAGGAACCTTTAATATATAAGTCAGAAAGTCCTTTTTCTGCAACATGAAATCTCTAACTTCTTCTGCATTTAGTATTACAGAATTTTATAACAGAACAGAGCTGATAAACTCAGGCTAACATATGTCTTGGGAGAGGATGTTTACAAGTCATCTGAAATTACACCTTGCTCAGAAAGTGTATGTGCTAACAATTCTCTGTGAATTACCTAATTTAAAGTTGTTTATTTTCTTTCTTCCACAGTCTGGTGAGTGTCAAGGAGATCTCAGAGGACCATATGATCCTGAAAGACCACTAGATCCATTCACTCCTCCTTCTTTTAATCCTCCTGAGCCAAAACCCAATAGTGTACAAAATGATATACTACTTCCTGATATAGTATTTCTACGACGACTTCCTCCTAGTGTTACTATTCCTACTATTATCACTGACCCAAGATTTATTTAATCGACAACCTCCTCCTCCTACGACTGAATTTCATTATCCATATATAATAATTACTACACATCCTAGGCCTCCAAGCAATCCTCCAAATGGACCTCCTCCCACATACAAGCAAATATAATACCAACTGCCAATATCTCCATAACTAGAGCTACTGCCCCAATTTCCATTGATACTTTTTGAAGGTGTTAGCACCTTCTTTTGTAATCAGAATAACATAAACCAAAGCCCTGCAGAATATTGTAAGAAATATTCTTTAATGCCTTAAGAAACAACCTTTACCCAAGCATTATACAAAATGAAAATAAAAAGCTAAGCAGCATTAAAAACCATCTCCTGTTGTCTTCATTGTGACTACTGTAACACCTACTGTGTTATTTGCATAAAAGTGATCCTTCCAGAATCCTAACCTTATTAGGTTAGTTAGGTTAGAAAGGTGACCGGTTTATTATGGAAATACAAGTGTAATGTACATGAACAGATGAAAAGTTAATAAGATGTCCCCTTCAATGTCATCCAAAATATAATTACTAATCACAGACCATGGTGGTATATCTTAAAAGTTTATCTATACATAGCATGTTCATGAAAATTAGTGAGTAGGATATTATCATTATATTTGACCCAACAAGTATCCTACATCAATGGAATCAAAGAACTTTGCATAAAAAAGACATAAAATACATTGCATGTGTATAGAACATTTTCTATTCTGTCAGGATTCCTTCAATAATATATAGCAGCTATATTACACTGCATTCATATTATCAGGGGAACTTTCACCAATCCAAAGTTGTTTAATGTGCATAAGAACCTATAAAAGTTAAAAGAAAACTATATATCATTTTAGATGAAGTCCTTGAATATAAACAATTCATAGCATGCAAAATAGCTCTAGTAATAGGCCCTCAAAATTACCAAGGGACTAGTGTGCTTATAACCAAACTTTCATATAAACTTTCAATTATAAGAAGAAGCATATTCCAATAAAATCGAAATGTGATGAGACATATATAGGAATATAATTGACTTTGGTTTTGTTATTCTTGTGTTCTCTTTCTGAAGACTGTTCACATTTTTAAAGAAAAAATTAAACTATCTGAATACATACATCAGAAAACACTAAAAGCTATGGGGAAGCACGTATACCCAAAGGATCCGGGATCTCTGAACACTCTACTAGGCCTAAGCCACAACCTGCTTCCTGTTCTCCTGGAAACATGAAACATTGGCCTTCACACTTAGGCTCTTATCTTAGATACCCTCCAGCCTTCCTGTTCTCTTTTGCCTCCTCTACTCCTAATCACACAACCGGCACTGCAAGCCACCCTCTCACAATGTGGAAGCCACCTCTGCTCCTCCAACTGTGGTTACCAACACAACTGCTTCTTCTGCTTCTGTCAGCACATGTGTAGATGCCAACACCATCACTCCTTGCAGCCTCCAGCCTGATACCTCCACCAATGGTGTGCCAGATGAAAATATCTCAACTAGCAAAGTTGAAAATATCTCAACTGCAGCACCTGAGTCAGGAGGCAATACCCCATATTCTTCAGATAACATCACTCCAACTTCTACAGATAGTCCTCCAGCTGTTACACAAATTATCTCCCACAATGCTCTGGGAAAGAACATGCAACAGGTAGAGGTTTCATCAATTTTGCTCTGGGTGGCAGCACTACAGACAGCTAGGATTCTTTACAGTCTAAGGTGGTCAGTATAACAATGTAAGAGTAACAGATCACCCCCTTCTGCCCCTCTACGGATCTGAGGCCTGGCACAGACCCCTGCCCAGTCTACTCATGAGGACACCAGATTTCTTCCGAGGCCTCCTAGACGGTCCACTGAACCCAGAGCAGTAGGTAAGAACACCCACGCACTGCCCCATGCCCATAGCTGGGTGCAGGGAGTGCCCAGATTCCAGCAGACCCACAAACCCCCCACCCCTGCAACATAGCACTCCCTTTCTGCCCCTCTCCAGATCTGAGGCCTGGTGCAGACACCTGCCCAGTCTGCTCCTGTGGACACTGGATTCCTCCTGAGACCTCCTGGAGGGTCCACTGAACCCAGAGTGGCAGAGGAACAACTGACCTCAGAGCAACAAACAACATATCCCTAGACATCCGAGAGGAGCCACTGCACTCAGAACAGTGGATATATTAGCTTGAGACATCCTAGAGAAGACACTACACCCAGAACAGTGGACACCTAGCTGGTCTGCTACCTAGAAGACACCATATCCTTAGTCATCCTAGAGGTACCACTGTACTCAGAACAGCTGGAGAAGATCACAGAGACACCTGAACCTTGAGGATATCAGACACAAGCAAGATGACTGAAAAGGGAGGCTTCAGTCAGAGACAGCAAGTACAGGTAGCACTAGAGTTACCCAGATGATGAAAGGCAAGCGCAAGAACATAAGCAACAGAAACCAAAGTTACATGGCATCATCAGAACCCAGTTCCCCCATCATAGCAAGCCCTGAACACCCCATCACACTGGAAAAGCAATATTCAGAATTAAAATCACTTCTCACGATGATGATAGAGGACCTTAAGAAGGACATAAAGTGTCCTTCCTTATCTTTTTTGATAACTTTTGGTTGAAAGTCGATTTTATTTGATATTAGGATGGCTACTACAGCTTGTTTCCTGGGACCATTTGCTTGGAGAATTGTTTTCCTTCCTTTTACTCTGACGTAGTGTCTGATGGTGCCAGGTAACATTGGTTTCTCTTGTTTATGTTCTTCTGTTTGCCTTTCACCATCTGGTTATCTCTAGTGCTACCTGTACTCACTATCTCTGACTTTAGCCTGTCTTTTCAGTTATCTTGCTTGTGTCAGAACTCCTCAGAGTCCAGATGTCTTTGTAATCCTGTGATCCTGAGCTCCTGGGTGGAAGAGCTCCTGGGTGGAAGAGCTCCTGGGACTCAAGCTGCCTCTGGGATCCTGAAATCCTGCTTCTTTGAGTGCAGTGTTTCCTCCACTGCTCTGAGTGCAGTGGTTCCTCAGCTGCTCTGACTGCAGTGGTTCCTCTGGGATGGATCAAGACCTGGTGTTTTCAGAGGAGCAGACCAGGTAGGTATCTGCCCCAGTCAAAAGTACCAAGGGAGAGTTGGAAGGGGAGTTGTATTCCGGAGGGGGAGGGTTTGGGTGGGTGATGGGTCCTGAGTGCCCCAGGCTCCCTGTTGCAGCTCTGGGGCTTAGGGTTTTGGGGAAGGCTTCTTGCCTGTTGCTCTAGGAAGGTTCAGGATATCCTGTCTTCAGAGTAGCAGACTAGCTAGGTGTCTGCCCCAGACAAAGGGAACTCTTCTTATAAAAAAAAAACTCTGTAACACTGGAAACAGAAATTAGAGATTTCATGTTGTAGACAATGGTGTTTTGAGTTATAATAAAGATTGTTTGTACTGGAGAGAGGTATGTAACAATTATTCAACATGAGATTAGAGTGGCCTTTGGCACATGACCTACAAAAACCTAGGGACTCTTTTCACAGGCCCCCTTTACTGTCTTGGTCTTTTCCCATATTTACACTGACCTGGATACACTCATTGAGAGGATACATGGTATTTGTCTTCTGAGCATGGGTTACTGTGCATACTACATTTTTTAGTTCATGTTTCTGAAATTTTCATATAACATTTTTTAAATTAAAATTAAAAGGACAATGTTGGGAATCAATAGACATAGAAAGGAATGACACTGAGTAAAAATAGTCCAGTGTGGGTAAGATGTATATGGATCTGTGTTGGAGGAGAATAGTGTGAGGTCAAGGAAAATCCACCCAATAGGAACATGAAATCCTCACATAGAAGCTTGTTACTTTTTGTTCATTAAATATTAATAAACAAAATTGGGACTACTCAGTACTGTGATACAAGATAAATTTAACAAAGTGTGAAAAAGATGTTCTTGGGATGAGGAGGGAACTGCTTTCCAGGTTCCTCTTCTGCCTCTTGTGTCACTTGAGAAAAGGACATGTGTATGTCAAGTGTAGACTGCTATGACAAACAGGCTTCTTACAGTCCTAATTTGTGGTAATTTATTTTGTAGCAACTGAAACCAGTTGCATGATTTTTAGTAAAAGTCCTCAAAAACACTCAGATAAAATGTTTCTGCTTTTGTTCTGAGCATACAGGTTCTCAATGAAAGTTTAGATGACATTGAATAGAAAGGCAATATTATGAACAAACTGTTAGCCTTGCTTTTAGTAGGCCTACTCACTGAAATGTATTACAAATTAAAGTAGTTGGCATACATATTGGGAAATGTCTCTGTCAATAAATAGCTTATAATTTCTCTCAATACTTTTGAAAACATGTACCAGAGTTTGTACTTTTAGCAATTAGTTAATCCTGACATTGGTGGAGGTCCAGATGTGTTTCATGTGCATTCATAGAGTAAGTAGTTACAATACGAAATGTTTCAATATAGGCCAAAGAGTAGTAGAATAGTTGTCTCTGTAGTGTAAATGCTGTGGTTCTCTCATGTATCACTGGTGTGACTAAATAAATCTGTTTCTTTTCATTCCTAGGAAAGTGAGAGTCATACATGTTCCAAATCCTGGAGTCATAAGATTATCTGTGTGATATTGAGATTCATACCTGAGTCCTATTTAGAGTACATTGGTGTGAGTCATGTAATGTTTTCTATTTGTCTAGGCAGTGCTTGCCTTGGTATTGTACTTATTCAACACTCAGTGTCTCACTTGCTATGTTAACCCCCACCCACCCAGTTTTTTCATTTTTTCCAAAGCTTTAACATTAAAAATAAACACAGGTGAAAAAACAAATTTGTTGAGGGAAACAAATGCATTATGAAGTTGGAGTGCTCTGGATAGATAAAAGGTTAAGAAGTGCTTCAGTGGAAGGTAAGTCTTTGAAATGAGGTCACAAAACTTTAGAACTCAAACGGCCATTTCAAGTAGAGGGACTGTATGTGCTCTTGTTCCTGTGCTGCTGATCATAAACCAATCTGGTGTGGAGCTGATATTTTGGAGACAATACCCATTCATCCACTCCTTTGTTGAGTTCTTTCCGTAATTTGACATCTGACACATTACATTCAGCAATTCTGCCCAGTGGGGAGGGTACAGTCTTTCCAATCTCTCTTTGGATCAAGATTTACATCTCTCAGGTTCTTCTCCAGCACTGTGTGTGCCTGGATGCTGCCATACTTCCTGTCATGATTACAATGGTCTGAACCTCTGAATCCGTAAACCAGCCCCAAATAGATGCTTTCACTTATAAGTGTTGCCTTGGTCATCGTGTCTGTTGACAGCAGTAAAGCCCTAATTAAGACACTTACTTTAATAAACTTGCTCTCCAGGATATTTATATTGCTGGCTTTCAGTTTTACTTCTTTCTTCCACTGCAACTCCATAGGATATGTCAGTCATATTTGCCAAATTCATTTGTCATGTCCTTTCCCATTTCTGTTTGTCTCTTGCACACCCACTTCCCAGTGTACCTCTTTTATCGATATGTTAATAAAACATAATATTTCTAGACACACCTATGGGATTAGTGCTCACTTTATTTTTTGTAGTTCATTGAGTCATGGCAGACATTTGATACAAAGTCTTCCATTTCACAGGCTGATCACCCTGGATGCAAGTTCAGGATTTCAATTTTAGTTGCCAAGGAAGAAATTCTCAGTGTCAAGAAGATACTGCACATTAATTTTATTGTTGCTGCAACTAAGAATTAACTGAAAAATCTAATTTCTAAAGGAGATTCTGATGTTGATCTGAACTGTATGAATTGATAAAGTTTTATTTGACATATCTATCATATTCTTAATGCTTGAACCTCTTTGCAGTGATGACCTCACCTCTCAATAGTGGCTTAAGGTAATGGTTTAAATATGCTTAAATGATTGTTCTTGGAAAAAAAGGCATTACATCACAGGTGCTATAATTGGAGATAATTGTTTTAATTTATATTCAAGAACAATATGATCTATACATAAATTCATTAAATATACATTTTTTCTTCATCTCAAACAATTGCCATTTTGTCATATTAATCATAAAGGTTAAAAAAGGTCATAAACACCTGAAAATTACATGTAATAAATACTCAAGTGATGATTGGCCATTTCTCTGCTCAGACACAAAGATTTTTTTTCTAAATTAAGGCAGCAATTATTCATTTTCTTAATTAAATAATAAAATTAATTTTTTACTTATTCACTTTACATTGTGCCCCTGCCTCCCTACAGGTCTCCCCTTTCACACAATCTTTCCCCAAACCATCCTTCTCTTTTTCTGTGAGCAGCTGGGGACTCTTTGGCTAATCCTTGTTCTTGTTATCTTTGTGACATTAGACACAACCCTCCACTGAGTCCAGACAAGGCACCCCAGCAACAAGAGCCTATCACACAAGCAACAGCTTCTGACACTCCATTTTTTCAGAACTGATGGGAAGACCAAGCTGCAGATCTGCTATATGTGGGCACGGAGGCTGAGGTCCAGCCAATATATGTTCTTTGGTTGATGGTTCAGTCTCTGAGATACCCAAGAGTCTAGGTTAGTTAATTCTATTTGGCTACCTGTGGAGTTGCCATCCCAGTCAAGGGCTACAGTCCTTCCACCTATTCTTCCATAAGAGGCTTCAAGCTCCATCAATTGTTTGGCTGTGGGTGTCTGCATCTTTCTGAGACAGCTGGTAGGTGGAGCCTTTCAGAGGTCAACCATGCTGGACTTGTGTCTGGAAGCATAACAGAGTAACATTAATAGTGTCATGGATTGGTTGGTGCTCATCCATGGGATGGGTCTTAATTTGGGCCAGTTTTTTGTTGACTATTCCCTCAGTCTCTGTTCTGTCCCCAATCCCTGCATTTCATTTACACATGGTAAGTTTTGGATTGAAAGTTCAGTGGGTGGGTTGTTTTTCTTATTTCTTCACCACGGAATCTTCCATAACAGGAGGCAGCCTCCTAGGCTCCATATCTTCAATGCTGTCAATCACAGCTAAGGACACACCATCGATTTCTGGGCATCTCCCCTATCCCAATTCTCCCTCTCTTCCAGGAGATGCTCTCTATCTTCCCTCTTGCAGACTTACATTCATTCTCATGGCAATCAGGCCCTACCCCTCTCATGGACCCTCTACCTTTCCACACCTGACTCTGAATCCTCCATTTCCTACTGACCCTCTCTACCACCTGTTTCGCTTCCTCCATCTTGTAAGCAGAATTATTAATTATATATATATATATATATATATATATATATATATATATATATTGCATAGAAAGACTTATTTCTACTTCTAGCATAGAACTGCTTGTCAGATTAGAATATTCTCTAAATTAATTTTATAAGAAAAAGATTGCTAAAATAATCCATACATAATTTTTTTCTCTTATATTTGGAGGACTTATATTTTCTTGACGTAATTGTAAATCCAACTTTACAATTAGGTCAAGAAAAGCCACCTGTGCAGTTGCTGGGATATGGAAACACACATGATTTCTTTGTATAGTAAAATCGGCATAAGGCTGTAGATCTGAGCTTTCTGTATGGCAGTCACTATTCTTCTCTGACTATTAAATTAAACCAGAATTTCAAAGTGGATTGACTCTACTGAACTAGATTGCTGCTGTATCTGCTAGGTGTTTTCAAGTGGATTGAGCTGCTGCTACCTGCTAGCCTGTGAACTGACCTGCTGATTTCCAGACAACACAAACAGGAGTTGCTCCAAAGAGCCTTTCTAAATAGGTCTACTTCAGCTGAATCCTTCTTCCCAACCCCCACTACCTCTGGTGGGTGGTAGGTTATAAGGAAGGTTAAAGCACTTAAGAACTATCATTAAAAGGAGGATTTAAAAAAATTAAAGTTACAGTGCCCTAAGGCTTATTGGGTCTTTCCCCTCTCATTAAATGAAATGGTTGTTTACATGGTTAAGACAGTATTTTCAGAGTGATTCTTGGTCTCCTATTCATATCACAGATTTAAAACCTTGTCACATAGATTTGAATTTTTAGGGGTGGGAGGTTGTGTTCTATATCGAGCCATGACCTCCTGTGCTGTTGATGTTTTCCTGGCCTAAGCCATTGTCTCTCACCAAGACTTAATAGAATTTACCATTTTCCTTTTTGAGACAGGATCTTCTGATATTTTCAGGCTAGCCTCAAACATGTGATCTCCTTGCCTTATTCTCCACAAAGTGTGTGTTATAGGCATGTCGTACCATGTCTGCCTTCTCTTCAGTCTTGCCCTCTCATAGTTGATGCTCAAAATTAAATCAGTTTTGTTATATATCCCCACTCCATACGAATAGTAGCATTCCTTTTTATTTTTATTAATTATTTTATATATTGGCATATCAAATGTTGTCCTCCTTTGTGGAGTCCCCTCTGCAAGCCCCCTACCCTATCCCTTTTCTCTTTGCCTCTAAGAAGGTGCTCCCCAACCTCCCTATCTACTTCTGCCTTAACCCTCTAGCATCCTGCTTCCCTGGGACAAGAAGCCAAAACAGGACCAAGCACCTCCCTTCCCACTGATGCCAGATGAGGCAGTCCTCTGCTGCATATGTAGCAGGAGCCATGGATCCTTCCATGCATACTCTTTGGTTTGTTATTTTGTCCCTGGGAGCTCTGAGAGGTCTGGTTAGTTGATACTGTTGTTCTTCCTGTGGGATTGCAATCTTTGTTAGCTCCTCCAGCCATTCCCCTAACTCTTCCATTAGGGTTCCTGAGCTCAGTTTAATGGTTGGCTGTAAGTATTACATCTGTCTTAGTTAGGTGCTGGTACAGCCTCTCAGAAAACAGCCATACCAGCCCTGTTCCTGTCTGCAAGCACATCTTGGCATCAGCAATAGTGTTGGGGTTTGGTGTCTGTGGATGGAATGGATCCCAAGGTGGGAAGGTCTCTGGATGGCCTTTTTCTTCAATATCTGCTCAGTTTCTTTTCCCTGCATTTCCTTTAGACAGGAACAATTCTTGGTTAAAGATTTTTGAGATAGGTGGGTGGCCCTGTCCCTCAACTGGGGGCCATGTCTATTTACTAGAGGTGGTCTCTTCAGGTTCTATCTTGCCACTGTTGGTGTATTTCAGCTCGTGTCATCCCTATTGGGTCCTAGGAGCTTCTGGCATCCCTGGCATCTAGGACTTTCTAGTGGTTTCCCCTTCTTCCTGTTTACCACCACCCATTATACATATCTCTATTCATTTTTCTTACTCTCTGGATTTTGCCTGTTTCTTCTCACACCTGATTTTCCGCTTCTTTCCTTCCCCAATCCCCACTTCCATACAGGTCTCACCCTCCCTCTGCCTACTGTTATTATTTTGTACCCCCTTCTAAGTGGGATTGAAGCATCCACACTTTGGCCTTGCTTCTTGTTAAGCTTCATATGGTCTGTGGGTTGTATCCTGGGTATTCTGAGCTTTTGGGCTAATATCCACTTATCAGTGAGTACATACCATGCATGCCCTTTTGGATCTGGGTTATATCACTCAGGATGATATTTTCTAGTGCCATTTATTTGCCTATATATATTCGTGAAGTAGTCATTTTTAATAGCTGAGTAGTATTCCATTGTGTAAATGTACCACATATTTTGTGTCCATTCTTTCACTGAGGGATATCTGGGTTGTTTTCAGCTTCTGGCTATTATAAATAAAGTTGCTATGAATATTAGTGAAGCATATGTCCTTGTCATATGGTAGAGCTCTTTTGGGTATATGCCCAGTAGTGATATATCTGGGTCTTCTGATAGAAGTATTCCCAATTTTCTGAGGAACAGCCTGATTGTTTTCCAAAGTCGTATCAGCTTGCAGTCTTACCAGCAATGGAGGAGTGTTTCTCTTTCTCCACATTCTCACCAATGTGTGCTGTCTCCTGAGTTTTTGGTCTTAGCCATTCTGATTGGTGTAAGAAAGAATCTCAGGGTCTCTTCCCATACTTGATATCCCTCCCAACTGCCACCCAAGTCCCTCCCTCCCTCCCTCCCTCTGACTCCTGTGATTACTTTGTTCTCCCTTCTAAGTGGGATTGAAGCATTCACACCTTGATTTTCTTTCTTAAGCTTAATATGATCTGTGGATTGTATCGTTTTGATTTGCATTACTCTGATGACTAAAGATGTTGAATATTTCTTTAGGTGTTTCCCAGCCATTGGAGTATCCTCAGCTGAGAATTCTTTGTTTAGCTCTGTACCCTAATTTTTAATATGGTTATTTGGTTTTTTTGGAGTCTAACTTCTTGAGTTGTAGATTTCATATATTAGCCCTCTATTGGATGTAGGATTGGTAAAGATCTTTCCTCAATCTGTTGGTTGTGGTTATGTCCTATTGACGATGTCTTTTGCCTTACAGAAGCTTCACAATTTTAGGAGATCCTATTTGTCTATTGTTAATCTTAGAGCAGCTTTTAGAATTTTATGAGTTGTGAATTTAGATAGTTTAATTTTTTCTATAGAAATGGGAATAGTCTTCAGAGAGAGAGACTACAAACAGAATAAAACAAAAGTCAATTATATTTCATCTCATTTTAATATTTTTGGAATGCACTTCTCCTTTAGAATTGAAAGTTTATATGAAAGTTTGCTCCTAAGCACAATAGTCCCTTGGTAACTTTAAAGTCCTGTTACTAGAGCTGTTGTGTATGCTATGAATTGTTTATATTCAATGACTACATCTAAAATGATGTATACTTTTCCTTTAACTCCTATAGATTTTTACACACATTAAACAAAGTTTGGATTGGTGATAATTCCCAAAATAATAGGAATGCTATGTAAGATAGCTGCTGTAGATTATTGAAGGAGTCATGATAGATTAGAAAATGCTCTATGTACAAGCAATATATTTTTAAGTCTTTGTCAAGCAAAATTGGTTGAATCCTTGGATGTAGAATACATATTGTGTCAAATATAATGATGACACCTTAGGAATTAATTTTCTTGAAATGCTTTATGGATATATACCACCATGTTCTGTGATTAGTAATTATTGAATGGGTGACACACAGGGGGACATCTTATTTTCTTTTCTGGCTTATTCATGAAAGTTGTAATCCCTCTAATGACTGCTGCACCTTCTGGAACAAGGTTAAGTTTCTACAATGGTTGGCTCTTCTGGATTTTAGTGTCTTTGTTGGCCATAGATGTTCAGAATTGAGACTTTCTCTTGGTGGATTTTCTCTTTGATGAATATGAAGTGTCCTTCCTCATCAACCTATTTAACTCTTGGTTGACAGTGTATTTTATTGGATATTAGGATGGCAAATTTTCATGGAAGACCTTTTTCTATCCTTTTACTCTGAGATAGTGTATGTCCTTGTTATTGAGGTGTGTTTCTTGTATGCAGCCAAATGCTGCATCTTGTTTGCATATCCATTCTGTTAGCTTATGTCTTTTTATAGGTGAGTTGAGTCCATTAATATTGAGAGATATTAAAGACAGATGACTGTTGGTTCCTGTTATGTTTGTCTTTTTAGGTGGCTTTATGTGCTTGAGGTTCTCTCCATTTGTCTTTGTTGTGAGATATTTAATATCTTGTCGTTTCTTTGGTGTAGGTACCTTCCTTTTGTTGGAGTTTTCCTTTTATCATCTGTTGTTACCCATGTCCGATCCGAGGAATAAGGCAAGGGCAACCATGTTCTTCTTCAAGCGGTTTATTCAGCTATCCCTGTACAGTGAGCTTCTTCTCTCTCTCTTCTCCTCCCCAGCTCCTGCAGCCCCTTATAAGCATTGCTTTAATCCTATCAGCAACTGCCACGAAGTCACTGGTGATTGGTCATTCTCAATGATGCTAGGTGGGGTGATCTGGTAACCACACCTCTCAGGGCATACAACTCCATATCTGGAGTTGTCTTTTCTCTCAGGCAATGCCTATGCCAAGCACCACCTTGTAATGGCTAGAGTAGAGCCACTTCCCACAATCATCCTTAGTAAGGCCGGCTGGTAAATACATACTGTTTGGATTTGGTTTCGTCCTGGAATATTTTGTTTTCTCCATCTATGATGATTGACAGTTTTGTTGGGTATAGTAACCTGGGCTGGCATTTGTGTTCTCTTAGAGTCTGCATGACCTCTGACCAGGCTCTTCTGGCTTTTAGTGTCTTTGCTGAGAAGTCTGGTGTAATTCTGATAGGTCTACGTTTGTATGCTCCTTGGCCCTTTTTCCATTGAAGCTTTTAATATTCTTTCTGTGTTCTGTGTGTTTAGTGTATTGATTAGTATGTGACAAGGGGATTTTATTTCTGGTCCCATTTATTTGGTGTTCTTTAGGCCATCTCTTTCTTTAGTTTGGGGATATTTTCTTCTATGATTTTGTGGATGTTTTCAGCTCCTTTGAGCTGGGAATCTTCATTCTCCTCCATTCCAATTATTCTTAGATTTTTTGTTCTCTTTATTTTGTCACGAATTCCTATATGTTTTGGGTTAGGAGTTTTTTATGTTTTGAATTTTCTTTGACAGTTGTGTCAATCTCTTCCATGGTATCTTTTGCACCTGAGATTCTGTCTTTTGTCTTTTGTATTCTGTTACTGATGCTTAGTACATCTGTAACTCCTGATGTCTTTCCTAGGTTTTCCATTTCCAGGTTTGCCCCCATTTGTGTTTTCTTTATTGTTTCTGCTTCCACCTTTAGTCTTGGACAACTTATTCAATTTCTTCACTGTTGTGGATAGGTCCAGCCTTGTATTTTCATACTAATTTCATTTCCTGTGAAGAACTGCAGAGGTGTGAGTCATTACACAGGTGATTTCTAATGAACCTTCTTCCCATCTTAATTTGTAAAATAAAGGCTGAAGCCAGTGATTGGGCAGAGGAAGGGTAGGTGGAGAAATAAAGGCTGGAGAGAGAAGAGGACTGGAGGAAGACAATGGAGGAGGAAGATGACAGAGACAACTAGGGAGAAAAAGAGGAGAAGATGATGGAGGAGGACTACTGAGGAGGACAACTGGGAAGCAGGAGGTAGAAGGACAGACACAGGGTCTGGACAACCCTCAAATTATAAGGGTCTCATAGCTGGGGAACAGAGTAGTGTAGGGGTATCTGCTCAATCCAGGCTTACAGAATATATTCATAATTACTGAGTTGTGTTTTTATTGACCGGTCATATTTGGGTTGAAGATTTAAATATCTCCCTCTAGACTTCACCTGTTTGATTGTGTTTTCCTGTATTTCTTTCATTGAGTTATTTATATCCTCCTTAAAGAACTCTATTACCTTCATTCGATAGTATTTTAGGTCAGCTTTCTGATTTTCAGGTGTCTTGGTATCTTCCCGGCTTTCTGTGGTTGGAGAACTGGGTTCTGATGATACCCATGAATATTGGCTTCTCTTGCCTATGGTCTTGTGCTTGCCTCTTGCTGTCTGGTTATCCCTGGTGTTTGCTGCTCTGGGTGATTATGTCTGGAGTCTGTCTTTTTTGTCCCTGGATTGCTTCAGGTCTCCTGGTATGCCTGTGGCTCTGGCTGTAGCAGACCTACTGTGGGGCCTTTCAAGTGTGGAGTGTGGTCCTCAGAGGGGCAGGGAAGCTGCTTATTTGTTTCCCTGACTGCAGTGGATGTCCTGGGAGGCCTTCAGACTGTTGGGTCTTCAGAGGAGTACTCAAGTGTTGGGGGCCGACTTTTAGCAGAAAGCGGCTATCAGCTTTGCAGCCATCTTGAGCCATATACCCTGACATGAGATTTGAATTACAATAGCCTACAACAGCTGAGAACACTCTGATAATCTTGGTTTAGATACCTTGAGATTAAAGGTGTGTGAGATTATAGAGATCAGAGTTAGAGACAAGACCTAAGGGCATGATTAAAGCTGTAACTTAGAGGCGTGGCTTAGAAGTGAGACATATAAAAGGCAGAGACAGAACAGATCAGAATTGAGATGATAGAAGACATTAGTCAGACTATAGAAGACAGAACCAGAGATCAGAGAATATAGACGGAGATCAGAGAATACAGGGGGATCATCAGAGACAAATCTCAGACATTAGGTAGAACCTGCCGTCACCCTCGCTCTTGCTGAACCCCCGACCTGAAGACCGGAGTGGCAGCTTGGGCCGGGATACAGTGGCCACCCAAACGTGGGTTGCCCCGGGCCTCAATATTTTGCTCAGGCCAAGACATTTTTTGGCCACCCCAACGTGGGACTAGTGCGGCCCTCAACACTCAAGCTGTGGTCCTATGTGAAGCTGTTCTCCAAAAGGGCCTATGGTCTGTGTTTTTTGTTTCCCTGTGTGCAGCAGGACGCAAGGGAGACTTTCAGTCTTTTTCAGTAATCCTGCATGCCACAGAGTCCTCAGGAGGTCTTCAGACTGTGGTGTCTGTGGCCCATTTGCCCTGTGTGCATTGGATCTACTGGGATGCCTTCAGACTGTTGTCAGTTGTCTTGTGTGCAGATCTCCTGGAACACCAGTTGCCCTGACTGCCGCAGATCTCCTGGGATACCTCAGGATGTGGTATCATCAGGGAGCAGGCTAGCTAGCAGTCTGTCCCAGCAGAAACGACCAGGCAGAAGGTGAGTCATATTTGTGGGGGTGATTGGTTCTGAGTCCACTGGGCTCCCATGATTAGCTGTGGGACTTTGGGACAGTGCTCACCAAATACTCTGAGTTCAGTGAATCTTCTGTGATGTCTTAGGATATGGTGCCTTCTAGGTAGCAGACTAGCTATCAATCTGTCTCAGCAGAAAGGACCAGGAAGAAGGAGAACGGCATTCCGTTTGCAGCAGTTTTGGGAGTATGATGGGTGAAGTGCAATTTTTTTAAACTAATATTTGATCTGTCACTCTTTTTTTATTGGATATTTTATTTACATTTCATCCCCCCACCCAGAAAACCCCTATGCCATGCCCCCTTTTTCTTTTTGCTTTTGTACACTTTTTAAAAATATTAATCAAAGGCTTTATAAGTTTGGTAATGCTCAGTCAGAAGTGTAACCTAGTACCCAGCCTAGATATATCAACTATCTTTGACTAGTGAAGACACGTGAGCAACTGCCTCCATATCCCCCCTCTCTTTCTCTCTCTTATCACCTAGCTTCTCCTCTCCATCTTCTCCTCCTCTCCTTACTCCTTCTCTTCCTCTCAGTACCCCTCTCACTTTAGCTCCTCATACATATCATGCTTCCTGTTAAAATAAAACTTTTTTCTCAAAATACAATTAGAGCATAATTATGCCAATGTGTACCACTGAGGTACAAGATAGTCCTAATACCCAGTCCATCATTTTGTTGACTAACCAGAACCTCTGTCATCTCTTTTAACTAAAACACTTAGTTCTGGACCTGGCTATTTTCTTGGCTTTAGAATGAATGTCAGCTGAAAACTATCCACTCATATCTTTATCCCAAAGTAAATAGCCAGGATTGGCTCTGGGACTATAAGTTTTCACCCTGTCAGAAATCCAGAGTGACTGAGTTAACTAAAATTATGGGAAGCACCAAGCATGTCTTCTAAAATTTAGCCAATTTATAGATACCACTGAACACCTGGTCATTCCCTATACTACAAAACATTGGAGCATCAAATCTTCAGCTTTCTGGCCCAGGATCATCTGACAGACCTAGTGATGCAGAATTATTAAAAGCCGATTACTCTGTCTAGGCAGATATAAACAGTTGACTATTCTGCAAAAGTGTCCTTTTCTGTACAGTAATTTGTCTGTAGATGAAAAGAGGCGATTCTTGCCTAGTGGCTGTCTCACCACAACTGGAGTAACTCCAAAGATGCTCAATTTCTTCTTAGAATCCAATACAGGAAGCTGTCAGAAGCAGACAGGTCTCTAATCAAAATGAACATTAATATAGAAATGTTTGTAACATCAATTCTGTGGACTTCTGACATTTTGAAAACCAACTACCCATGTAAGGTAACGTGGAGTGTTGTCTGTTAACTCCACTCAGCTGTTTCTAAATAAAACAGAAAACACCCTCACAATAAACTCCAAGCCATGAATTTGCTATAATTCCTTAACTGACAGGCTAACCATCTCAAATCAGTTGCAAAAGTTAAAGAAGGACTGGGTCTAGGCCTTGTATTGCTAAATAGGCACAATGCCTATGAAAGTATCAATATTCATCTCACTTTTATGTCAATAAGAAGCTCATACCAAAGAAATCCTTAAATTTGAAATCAAAGTAAATTTTGTACCTTTTAAGAAATTATAACTTCATCTTGATAATAATTATACAGATTTCTACCAATAGGTTATGGCTATGCAATAAATCCTAGCTACTCATCCCTATTCCCAAAAAAGCTGCTACATTTCCCTAGAAAGACAGCCCAATATTAACCACCTTAGTCCTCAATCCCAGGGAATAGGTGTGATGACTCTTGATTAACTTCTTCAAGCTGATTACGGACGTTGAGATATTAGAAGAGGGGTGGGGGGAGGAGTAAATTGACAAGCCTCTGATGCTGTGTCTTCACTGCATCCAGTTGGAATTCCAGGGCCTCAGAGGTTTGAGCAGGTCTGCATAACTTGCTTGATGAGTAGATACACCAAGGCTGTGTATTCTGCAATGTACAAGTCTCATAACAAATTTTAGTATCAAGATAATTTTTTTAGAGGGCTGACATTTTATTAAAGATGTTTGTTCTAACACCTTTTCTTTTTTTCCCTTTTTTTGAATATAATATTTACATTCAGAATTTTATCCCCTTACACCATTCCCACCACCACCCAGGAACCCCTTATCCCATCCCCACTTCTCCTGCTTCTATGAGGGTGTGCCCCACATACTCCCCACTCCCACCTCTGCACCCTCAGATTACCCCACCGCCCCCACTCAGTGTTCAGCCTTCATGGAACTAAAGATCTCCTCTCCCAACTATGCTCAACAAGGCCATCCTCCCCTACATATACAGCAGGAGTCAGAGTCCCTCTCTATGTGCTCCTAGGCTGGTTGTTTAGACCCTGGGGGGGCATGCTCTGGTTGGTTAGTATTCTCTCCTAGTGGGGGCATCAACCCTTTCGGCTCCTTCAGTCTTCTCTCTAACTTCTCCATTGGGAATCCTTGATCTGATTAATGGTTAGCTGTGAGTATCTGCCTCTGGGTATGTCAGACTCTGGGGGACATCTAAAGGAGACAGCCTTATCAGGCTGCTGTCACCATATACTTTCTTTCAACAATATCAGTCTCTATTTTTGGTGACTGCACATGGGATGAATACCCACAAGGAATGATCTCTATACAACTTCTCCTTCAGTTTCTGTCCCACACTTTGTCTCCTTATTTGCTTCCTTGGGTATTTTGTTACTCTTTCTAAGTAAGACCTAGGCATCCATACTTGGTCTTCCTTCTTCATGAGCTTCATGTGGTCTGTTAGTTGAATCTTTGTTGTTTCAAATTTTTGGGCTAATATCAGCTTATCAGTGAGTAAATACCATGAGTGTTCTTTTATGATTGGGTTACCTCACTCAGGATGATATTTTCTAGTTCCATCCATTTACCCAAGAATTTCTCGATTCATTATTTTTAATAGCTGAGTGATATTTCATTGTGTAAATGTACCACATTTTTGTATCCATTCTTCTGTTGAAGGACATCTGGTTTCTTTCCAGCTTCTGGCTATTATAAATAAGGCTGCTATGAACATAGTGGAGCATATGTCTTTGTTATATGTTGGAGCATGTTCTGGTTATATGCCCAGGAGTGGTATAGCTGGGTCCTCAAGTAGAGCTATGTCCAATTTTCTGAGGAACCACCAGACTGACTTCCAGAGTGGTTGTACCAGCTTGCATTCCCACGAACAATGGAGGAGTGTTCTTTCTCCACATCCTCGCCAGCATCTATTATCACCTGAATTTTTGATCTTAGCCATTCTGACTGGTGTGAGGTGGTATCTCAGTGTTGTTTTGATTTGCATTTCCCAGATGACTAAGGATGTCGAGCATTTCTTAAGGTGCTTCTCGGCCATTCGTATTTCCTCAGTTGAGAATTCTGTGTTTACCTCTGTACCCCATTTTTTAATGATGTTATTTTGTTGTCTGGCATCTAATTTCTTGAGTTCTTTGTATATATTCGATGTTAGTCCTCTATTGGATGTAGGATAGGTAATGATATTTTCCTAATCTGTTGGTTGCCATTTTGTCTTATTGACAGTGTCCTTTGCCTTACAGAAGCTTTGCAATTTGATGAGGTCCCATTTGTCAATTCTTGATCTTAGAGCATAAGCCATTGATGTGTTCTGTTCAGGAACTTTTCCCCTGTGCCTAGGTATTAGAGGGTCTCCCCGAACTTCTCTGCTATTAGTTTCAGTGTATCTGGTTTTATGTGAAGGTCCTTTATCCACTTGGAGTTGAGCTTTGTACAAGGGGATGAGAATGGATTAATTTGCTTTCTTTTACATGCTGACCTCCAGTTGAGCCAGCACCATTTGTTGAAAATGCTGACCTTTTTCTGCTGGATGGTTTTAGTTCCTTTGTCAAAGATCAAGTGGCCATAGGTGTGTGGGTACATTTCTGGATCTTCTATTCCACTGATCTTCCTGCCTGTCTCTGTACCAATACCATGCAGTTTTTAATCACTACTGCTCTGTAGTACAGTTTGAGGTCAGGGATGGTGATTCCCCCAGAAGTTCTTTTATTGTTGAGAATAGTTCTCCCTATCCTAGGTTTTTTGGTATTCCAAATGAATTTGCAAATTGCTCTTTCTATCTCTATGAAGACTTGATTTAGTATATTGATGAGGATTTCATTGAATCTGTAGATTGCTTTTGGCAAGATGGTCATTTTACTAATTTAATCCTGCCAATCCAGGAGCATGGGAGATCTTTCCAACTTCTGAGATCTTCTTTATTCAGAGACTTGAAGTTCTTATCATACAGATTTTTCACTTGCTTGGTTAGATTCACTCCAAGATATTTTATATTATTTGTTGCTATTGTGAAGGGTGTCATTTCCCTAATTTCTTTCTCATCCTGTTTATCCTTTGAATAGAGGAAGGCTACTGATTTGTTTGAGTTGATTTTATATCCAGCCACTTTGCTAAAATCATTTATCAGGTTTAGGAGTTCTCTGGTGGAGGTTTTAGGGTCACTTAAGTATACTATCATATTGTCTGCAAATAGTGAAATTTTGACTTCTTCCTTTCCTATTTGTATCCCTTTGACTTCCTTTTGTTGTCTAATTGCTCTAGCTAGGACTTCCAGTACTATATTGAATAGGTAAGGTGAGAGTGGGCAGCCTTGTCTAGTCCTGGATCTTAGTGGATTGCTTCAAGTTTCTCTCCATTTACTTTGATGTTGGCTACTGGCTTGCTGTATATTGCTTTTACTATGTTTAGGTATGGGCCTTGAATTCCTGATTTTTCATAGACTTTTAACATGAAGAAATGTTGAATCTTGTCAAATGCTTTCTCATCGTCTAGTGAGATGACCATGTGGTTTTTTTCTTTGAGTTTATTTATGTAGTGGATTACATTGATGGATTTCCGAATATTGCACCATCCCCGCATTCCTGGGATAAAGCCTACTTGATCTTGACGGATAATTGTTTTGATGTGTTGTTGGATTTGGTTTGCAAGAATTTTATTGAGCATTTTTGCATCAATGTTCATAAGAGAGAGTGGTCTGTAGTTCTCTTTCTTTGTTAGGTCTTTGTGAGGCTTAGGTATGAGCATCATGGTAGCTTCATAGAACGAATTGGGTATTGTTCCTTCTGTTTCTATTCTGTGGAATAGCTTGAAGAGAATTGGTATTAGGTCTTCCTGGAAGGTCTGATAGAATTCTGCACTAAAACCACGTGGCCCCTGAGTTTTTTTGGTGGGGAGGCTTTTAATGACTGCTTCTATTTTGCGGGTTTATAGGACTGTTTAGATGGTTTATCTGCTCCTGTTTTAATTTTGATACTTGGTATCTGTCTAGAAAATTGTACATTTCATACAGATTTTTCAATTTTGTTGAGTATAGTCCTTTGTAGTAGGATCTGACAGTTTTTTTAGTTTCCTCAATTTCTGTTGTTATGTCTCCCTTTCAGTTCTGATTTTATTAATTTGAGTTCTGTCTCTGTACCCTTTGGTTAGTCTAGCTAAAGGTTTGTCTATCTTGTTGAATTTCTCAAAGAACCAACTCCTGGTTTTGTTGATATTTTCTATAGTTCTTTCTGTTTCAACTTGGTTGATTTCAGCCCTGAGTTTGATTTCCTGCTGTCTACTCCTCTTGGGTATATTTGCTTCTTTTTGTTCTAACACTTTCATGTGTGCTGTCAAGTTATTAATGTATGCTCTTTCCATTTTCTTTTTGTGGGCACTTAGAGCTATGAGTTTTCCTCTTAGTACTGCTTTCATGGAGTCCCACAAGTTTTGATGTGATGTATCCTCATTTTCATTATATTCCAAAAAGTCTTTAATTTCTTTCTTTATTCCTTCCTTGACCAAATCATCATTGAGTAAAGCATTGTTCAGTTTCCATGTGTATGTGGGCTTTCCATTGTTTTTGTCCACATTAAAGACAAATCTTAATCCATGGTGGTCTGATAAGGTAGAAGGAATTATTTCAATCTTTTTGTATCTGTTGAGACCTGTTTTATGACCAATTATATGGTCTATTTTGGAGAAGGTACCATGAGGTGCTGAGAAAAAGTAAATTCTTTTGCTTTAGGATGAAATGTTGTAGAGATGTCAGTTAAGTACAATTGGTTCATGACTTCTGTTAGTTTCATTATGTCTTGGTTTAGTTATTGTTTCTATGATTTGTTCATTGCATAGAGTGGAATGTTGAAGTCTCCCACTATTATTGTGTGAGGTGCAATGTATGCTTTAAGCTTTAGTAAAGTTTCCTTTATTTATGTGGATGCCCTTGAATTTGGAGCATAGATGTTCAGAATTGTGAGTTCCTTTTGGTACATTTTTCCTTTGATGAATATGAAGTGTCCTTCTTTATCTTTTTTGATTACTTTTGGTTGAAAATTGATTTTATTTGTTATTAGAATCACTACTCCAGATTATTTTTGGGGATCATTTGCTTGGAAGATTGTTTTTCATCCTTTTACTCTGAGGTAGTGTCTGTCTTTGTCACAGAGGTGCATTTCCTATATGCAGCAAAATTCTGGGTCCTGTTTATATATCCAGTTTGATAGTCTATGTCTTTTTATTATAGAATTGAGTCCATTGATATTAAGAGACATTAAGCAAAAATGAATGTTGTTTCTTGTTATTTTGTTATTGGTGGTGTAGTTATGTTTGTGTAGCTATCTTCTTTTAGGGTTGTTGGAATATTACTGTCTTGCTTTTTCTAGGTTGTAGTCTCCCTCCTTGTGTTGGAGTTTTCCACCAATTATCCTTTGAAGTGCTGGATTTGTGTTGAGATACTGTGTAAATTTGCCTTTGTCATGAAATATCTTATTTATTCCATCAATATTTATTGAGAGTTTTGCTGGGTATAGTAGTCTGAGCTGGCATTTGTGTTCTCTTAGGGTCTGTATGATGTCGGTCCAGGATTCTCTGGTTTTTATAGTCTCTGTTGTGAAGTCTGGTGTAATTTTTATAGGTCTGCCTTTATATGTTACTTTACCTTTTTCCCTTACTGCTTTTAGTATTTTTCTTTGTTTTGTACAGTTGATGTTTGCTTATTATGTAGCGGGAGGTATTTCTTTTCTGGTCTAAACTATTTGGAATTCTGTAGGCTTCTTGTATATTTATGGACATCTCTTTCTGTAGGTTAGGAAAGTTTCCCTCTATAAGTTTGTTGAAGATATTTACTGGTCCTTTAAGTTGGGAGTCTTCCACCTCATCTATACCTATTATCCTTAGGTTTGGCCTTCTCATTGTGTCCTGGATTTCCTGTAGGTTTTGGGGTAGTAGCTTTTTGCATTTTGCATTTTCTTTGACCTTTGTGTCAATGTTTTCCATGGTATCTTCTGTACATGAGATTCTCTCTTCTATCTCTTGTATTCTGTTGGCAATATTTGTGTGTATGACTCCTGCTCTTTTTCCTAGGTTTTCTATCTCCAGGTTTTCTATCTTCTGTATCCCTTTATGATTTCTTTATTGTTGCTACTTCCATTTTTAGATCTTGGATGGTTTTGTTTAATTCCTTCACCTGTTTGGTTGTGTTTTCTCGCAATTCTTTAAGGGATTTTTGTGTTTCTTCATTAAGGGCTTCTACCTGTCTTCCTGTGTCCTCCTTAAATTCTTTGACAGTGTTATTTATGTCCTTCTTAAAGTCCTCTATCATCATCATGGGAAGTGATTTTAACTCTGAATCCTGCTTTTTTCAGTGTGATGGGGTGTTCAGGGCTTGCTATGATGGGAGAACTGGGTTCTGATGATGCCATGTTACTATGGTTTCTGTTGCTTACGTTCTTGCACTTGACTTTTGCCATCTGTTTAACTCTAGTGCTACCTGTTCTTGCTGTCTCTGACTGAAGCCTCCCTTTCCAGTTATCTTGCTTGTGTCTGATCTCCTCAGGGTCCATATATCTCTGTGATCTTCTCCAGCTGCTCTGAGTACAGTGGTACCTCTAGGATGATTAAGGATATGGTGTCTCCTAGGTAGCAGACCAGCTAGGTGTCCACTGTTCTGGGTGTAGTGTCTTCTCTAGGATGTGTCAGGCTAACGTATCCACTGTTCTGAGTGCAGTGGCTCCTCTCGGATGTCTCAGGTTATGTTGTCTGTTGCTCTGAGTTCAGTTGTTCCTCTGCCACTCTGGGTTCTGTGGTACCTCTGCCACTCTGGGTTTAGTGGACCCTCTAGGAGATCTCGGGAGGAATCCAGTGTCTGCACCAGGCCTCAGATCTGGAGAGGGGCAGGAAGGGAGTTCTATTCCACTAGTGCAGGGTTTGTGGGTCTGCTGGAATCTAGGCATTCCTTACACCCAGCTATGGGCATGGAGCAGTGCATGGGTGTTCTTACCTACTGCTCTGGGTTCAGGGGACCTTTTAGCAGGTCTCTGGAGGAATCTGGTGTCTGCAGGAGCAGACTGGGCAGGGGTCTGCACTAGGCCTCAGATCCGAAGAGGGACAGAGGAGGTGATCTGTCACTCTTACATTGTTATACTGATCATCTTAGACTGTTAAGAATCCTAGCTGCCTGTAGTGCTGCCACTCACAGCAAGAATGATGAAACCTCTACCTGTTGCATGCTGTTTCCCAGAGCATTGTGGGAGATAATTTGTGTAACAGCTGGAGGACTATCTGTAGAAGTTGGAGTGATGTTGTCTGAAGAATATGTGGTATTGCTTCCTGCCTCAGGTGCTGCAGTGTCATCTTTGCTAGTTGAGATATTTTCATCTGCCACACCATTTGTGAGGTATCAGCCTGGAGGCTGCAAGGAGGAGTGATGGTGTTGGCATCTACACATCTGCTGACAGAAGCAGCAGAAGCGGTTGTGTTGGTAACCATAGTCGAAGGAGCAGAGGTGGCTTCCACATTGTGAGAGGGTGGCTTGCAGTGCTGGTTGTGTGATTAGGAGTAGAAGGGGCAAAAGAGAACAGGAAGGCTGGAGGGTATCTAAGATAAGAGCCTAAGTGTGAAGGACAATGTTTCATGTTTCCTGGACAACAGGAAGCAGGTTGTGGCTTAGGCCAAGTAGTTAGAGTGTTCAGAGTTCCCAGATCCTTTGGGTTCACTTGCTTCTCTATCTATAGCTTTTAGAGTTTTCTGATGTGTGTATTTAGTTTAATTTTCTCTTTAAAAATGTGAACAGTCTTCAGAAAGAGAATACAAGCAGAAGAAAACCAAAGTCAATTATATTCCTACATATGCCTCATCACATTTCGATTTTATTGGAATACGCTTTTTTTTTTTTTTTTTTTTTTTTTTTTTTTTTTTTTTTTGCAATCAGCAGAGGCTTTATTAGGGAAGTTAGCCGGCAGTCAAAACCACAAGCTCTTTAGCTCCAAGAGCAAGGTTTTGGCCTAGAGTGGTGGGTTAAAGGGTCTTTTATAGCATGGGGTGGGGAAAGGAAGGCATTTTCACGCGCTTACACATGAATGGTTGCATTTTCGTGCAGTTACACATGATTGGTTGTTTTACAAATTTTGAACATAGCACTGGGAAGACCAAGGGAGGGGTAACCAAGAACAGTGGAACATTTCAGAGGAATCTAGCCCAAATGATCTAGAGTCATGTGAAAATCACTCTGCACACTCATTCGTCTCAAAAATGTGGTTTTTACCATGCCATTGTGTCCTATCCTGCCATTTACCAACTATTTCAGATTAACTATCTTTACTTTTTTCCAGCTATAGCCCCACCTAGGTAGCAGCATCTTTTATCTGTGGTTAGGAATGTGTCTTCCTGCCTTGGGCCTCTCCCACCCATAGGTGGGAGAGGCTTTGAGGCATGTAATCCAGAAAGTGTCCTTCACCTGGAATGTGAAGGCCTGAAATCTTATTTTCAGTTCCACGTTCTGGAATCTGCACTTTCCCTGCTCATGTCTAAGGTGGAAAAATCTACACATATTTCATAAAATGGCCTTTATAATTTTTCACTCTACATCCACACTTCTTCCGATTTGGTTATGTTTTTAATCATAAAAACTCAATTATTAATAAGTCTATTCTCACCCCACTATTTCCGATTTGGATCTTTAGAAAAGTTTAAACTCCAGTGTCATCATAATTATCATTTTCTTGACCTAAAGCTCTATATTGGTGGTGCAACACAAAAAGCTGAACAGCATTTATCCTTTCTCTAACAAAAGTTACTAATCTATTTAAATTGCAAGGGCCTATGGTTAAAAGCAAGAATAAAATCACAAGGGGTCCAGCATGAGAGGATTGAACCAACTCTCAAATCAACTTTGCTGTGCCTCTCTATCTTTTGTCTCTGGTCTAACCTTTCTCTGAATTTACTCTCTAGTCACTCCTGAATGGTCTACATAGAAGTAACATTTTTCTCTTAGAGCAGCACACAGACTTCCTTCTTTAATAAACAGCAGGTCTAGTAATAACTCTCCTAACTTTGTTACTGACTGCTCTAGGGCTCTCAAATCTACATCAATGGCAGTCCTCAACTGATGAAAATAATGAGGAGTCTGTATCAATGCAGCAGCACCTGTCCCCACACCTGTAGCCACTCCCAGGCCCAATATAATGGCTGGAGTCAAGGAAACAGGCTCCCTGCTGAAGAGTCTAGGGTGTGTCTCAAACTCACGTTCAAGAGTACCTGTGGGGTCTAGCTGGACAAGTACACAATAATCTTTGCTCTCATCAAAGATAGCAGTGGAAATACATGGTGTTAGCCCGGAGCTGTAAGTCTACCATTTATCAATTTCAGGCACTAAGTATCCGTTAGCAGGGGTCCTCGGGCTCTATTTTATTGCTAGGTGTCTCAAAACATTTCTATTTCCTTCAAACACACTTTCAAAGTCATCCTCTGACTTTTACATATTTTGTGACACATAGTTGTCTACATACACATAAAATCACATATATAATAAAGAGAAATTGCAAAAAGGAACAAATCTATATAACTCTAGATTCACATTTCAACTTCAATCTTGTAATCACAAGCTGTCATTTAACCTTGGGTGTATACACCCTAAGTCCTACCCTCTAAGGCAGCATTATCCCTGTGCCTCTAGGGTGGGATGTCTCAGGAGTCAAGGCCTGCAGTTCTTTAGCCTTGTAGAATAGCAGAAGACCTTGAGCTAAACAGCAGGAGGTTGTTCTGGCGTCTGGATGTTCAGGCACATGTGTTGGTCGATTTCAAGGAGGTCAGATGGTCAGCAGCACCAGGAAGTCTCTTAGTAGCCTGAAAAATCATTTCTCACACAAAAGGGACATTCTGGGTGTGGAACAAGGACAAGGGACACTCTAGCCAGCGCCAGCTCCTGAGGGTAGTTTAATTTTAGGGTTCTGTATATTCTCTCTACCTGTCCTGAGCTTTGGAGACAGTATAAACAGTGGGGCTTCTAATATCTCTGACAATTCCCGACTTACCTTAAAACTGCTATCTGATCTAATTACCTAGGACACTTGAAACCTCGGAAGGTCCCTATTCTAGGCTGTTTTCTCCTAGGTATTTCTTATTTACTCTAAGTCTTATTATTTCTCTGGCTCAAAACCTGAGGTCCCTTATACACTTTAAATCTCTTGGCTGCTTGGTTGCACTCATATCTTAAGAGTCCATCTGTGCATTTAGCTTGGTAAATCTTTTGCTTTCTGGGGAGTATAGTTCTCCCTTCTTGTGTGGACCATTGTCTCTTTTCCTCTAGATAGTAGCTGGCAGGATGGCTAGCAATCTGAGTTCTTTCTCTTACTGTGTTTTAAGTGAGGCCATCCCTTTGGCCCCCAAACCGGGAAGGGCTCCTGTATCAAGTCACTTGATCTGTCCGGTTAATGTCTCAGGCCAGAGTCTCCTGCCTTGCTATATAGCCCTGCAGGCATGGGCTGTGGCAAAAGCATACCTGCTTGTCGGCCCTAGGCTCCAAGGTTGCCCTCTGCACCAATGATCTCAGGGGTGGAGAGTCAGTCCAGATGACATTTGTGTCCACCACAGTAGCGCTGGCTTGGCTCTGACAAGCATGGAGAAAACTGCTCTTGTCTGTAAAGCAGGTTACCTTGGCTCCCAGCTGGAGTCAGTCCTCTACCCGTTGAATTCTTGTCAGCTAGTTGCAGCCCAGGTAGGAAGTGTTGTGTCTGGATGTCCATCCTAGGGAGTAAGTCTCAAACCGACCGGGGATAAGAGCAGTCAAGAATGACCATAAATGAATGGGATATCCAGCCCATCTCTTAGTCCACCATTTTCAGGTAGTCCATGAATACATTTTGGCCCATTGGCCTGGAGGGAGACCCTGTGTTTATCAAGAGTTGGGTGGCTTCAAGCTGCCCCGTCTATTTCAAAAGCTGTTGTCACACAGAGCTATTATCTTCGCCATTTGGGGGTGTTTTTCAAGGCCTGGGATTTCCTGGCCCTGGCTTCTATTTGTTAGGGCCCTCTTGGACCCTGAAGCTGGCTCCTTTACTTGTAATGTACACACTGGTCTTTTTCAAAGAGTTTATCTCCCTTTGATTGGAGCCCCTCTTCTCTGCTTTCTGTAAATTCTTTTCCTGTCACCTCTTTCTTTCTTCACCTCTCTCTAGTCTCAGCAACTTACACTAGATTCTTTTTTCTAGACTTACATTACACCTTCTCCACTTTTCTACTCCGGACTTATACTAAACCTTTTCTACTCCTCTCTTCTGCTCTTCTAGACTTTCTTAGCAACTTACACTAAATCTTTCCCTTCTCTACTCCTCTTCTCCACTCTTTTCCTCTAGACTTTCTCAGTAACTTACACTAAATCTTTTAATCTTCTCTACTTCTCTCCTCTAGTCTCTGAAGCCTTGTCAATACTGACAGAATGTCTAGGAAGGCTGTGGGCAACTCATCTAATCCCTGCTTAACCTCATGTACCTTGATCAAAATTAGTGGGGTCTCATGTAACTCTCTCTCTCTCAAGATCTATCAGCGGGATCTGGCGTGGGCCTTTGGATGTCCCTTACCTTCTGTAACATGAAGGTCTCAGTCACATCTGGTCCGAATTGACCCGCTGCTGACCACGGCCTGATCAATTGATGGGGTCCCCATGTCTCCATGCCCGAGGGGACATTCTTTTTCCCGTGTCCTCTCGTTCTTCACTCCTGAGGACCTGAACCTACAAGGGTCTTGTGGAAGAAAGGCTTTTATGGGGGGGGGGGGAGAACGGGGAGAAGTATTCCTCCACTAGATTTATCTAGTGGATATATTGGGCACTAGATCTAGGTGTCTGAGGGATCCTGGCCTATCTATTGCTTTAATTACTAATTTACTTTTTATTATAACTTTGTATCTGTACCAAAAATGGAGGCCTATTCTTTTGGCTCTCTGACACAGGACAGTCTTAACTTCTTGTAGCAGGTAACCTGTCTGACCTGTCTGCAGGCAGGTTCGTTGGTTCAGCGTTCCTAAACTGGAGTCATGTCACGTGACTTGTCTCAGCGATACTTATTCACTTTTCCCTTCTTAAAAATCTCAGCGTTATTCACTCACCACTTTTTAAAAAATATAATTATAACTCTCAGGTGAATAATCTTGCTGGGGCTATTTGTCTAGCTGCCCTGGCTCCACTGCCAGGTTTTTTTTTTATCACCTGGGCTCTCATCTATCTTCAGAGGCAGCAGGTGGAAAACCTCCGATTTGTTACAGTAGTGACCTTAGGTACCCAGTACAGCTGCACACCAAACTAGGTGGCTGTCGCACGCTGTTGCTGTGCTAAGGAACCACGAGTTGTTGCCCGCCAAGTGCGGGCTGGGCAAGGGCACCCTCCATGTGCTGTTACCTGGAGCATACCCTACATGCAGTAGGCGGGCTGTCGGAACACGAACAGCGAACACAAACCGAGGTAGCTGCGCCTTATTAAAGGACTTGCCCGCCTTTCTGTAGCAGTACGCTTGCACCAGCTGTTTTATTCCTTTCTCTGCTGGTGATCATGTTATCTCTTTTTAACTCAAGATGTTTAACACAGTAGATTAACAGCTAACACACAGATGATTTGCCAAGAAAAGACACACACATATAAAAAAACAACACAATTAGTTCACCCCTCTCACGGGTGGCACATAAACCAGGTGATACAGACAGTTCTTGCCCCTGCCACGGGCATAGAGACCAAGTTACACAATAAGGAAGGGCATCAGAAATCCGCCTGCCTCTGCCTTCCAAGTAAGACTCCAATAACCAGACAACGTGGTCAGTCTTCACAGATTCAGATTTAACAGATTCAGACAACTTGGCCAGCATATGTTGGACCAAGTCTAACAGATTTCTAACACACCAGCAATGAACAACCCAAAAATAGACACACTGCCATGAGAGCACAACAACCACAGTGGCCATTTCTGACCTTTTCTCTCTAGTTTCATTGTTAATACACAAAAAGACTAACAAAAAACCCGTCTCAATCACCAGTGCCAGCCGAGAGGGATTCCACATCCTCCCCGGCACCTAGATGCAAACCTGTGCCAGCCGAAAGGGATTCCACGTCCTCTCCGGCACCTAGATGAACCCCCAAACGTCTCTGGGGGTGCGGCAGCTAGTGACTCTCCAGCACGTCTGCTAATCACTCATTTATCTCCTCTTGAGACAAAAATGGTTTACTGCCCCTCACGAGACAGAAACAGTTGCCAGTCCAAACCGAAGTACACTTTTCAGAAACCAAATAATTCAGACAGACAGGCACAAACAACTTAGAAACCAAACAACTTAGACAAACCTAGACAAAACAGCACATGAGAAATCAGATGATTTAGACAACCCAGCACATCCAGAAACCAGGCAATTTAGACAAAAGGTCACACAACAACCAGACAGAAAACCGTGGTATGCCTTCACCTCCCAGCGGGGTTCTTGGATTAAGGTGGTCGGAAAATCCAGGACGAGCCCCCAAATGAAGACTCCCATACTCGGGAGATGCTTCCTCAAGTCTTAGGAAATCACGACCACCCAAAGATCACAAGAAACCATACCTGGATGCAATCAGCAGAGGCTTTATTAGGGAAGTTAGCCAGCGGTCAAAACCACAAGCTCTTTAGCTCCAAGAGCAAGGTTTTGGCCACGCTTCTGCTTATAATTGAAAGTTATATAAAAGTTTGGTTATAAGCACAATAGTGCCTTGGTAATTTTGAGAGCCTGTTACTAGAGCAATTTTGCATGCTATGAATTGTTTATATTCAAGGACTCCATCTAAAATGATGTATAATTTTCTTTTAACTCTTAGAGGTTCTTACACACATTAAACAAACTTTGGATTGGTGAAAGTTCCCCTGATAATATGAATAGTGTAATATAGTTGCTATATATTATTGAAGGAATCCTGACAGAATAGGAAATGTTCTATACACATGCAATATATTTTTATGTATTTTTTATGCAAAGTTGTTTGATTCCATATATGTAGAATACTTTTTGTGTCAAATACAATGGTAATATCCTACTCAATAATTTTCAAGAACATGCTGTGTGGTGGTAATCTTTTAAGATATACCACCATGGTCTGTGATTAGTAATTATATTTTGGATTACATTCAAAGTGACATCTTAGTAACTTTTCATCCATTTTCATGACTGTATATTACACTTGTATTTCCATAACGAACAGGTCACATTTCTCACCTAACTTACCTAATAAGGTTAGGTTTCTGGAAGGATTACTGTTATGCAAATAACACAGTAGGTGTTAGAGTAGTCACAATGAAGACAACAGGAGATGCTTTTTAATGCAGCTTAACTTTTTATTTTCATTTTGTGTAATGCTTGGGTAAAGGTTGTTTCTTAAGGCATTAAAGAATATTTATCACAATATTCTGCAGGGCTTTGGTTTATGTTATTCTGATTATAAAAGAAATTTATCATTTGCTACCACCTTCATAAAGTATCAGTGGAATTTGTTGCAGTAGCCCTAGTTATGGAGATATTGACAGTTGGTATTGTATTTGTTTGTACTGTGGGAGGAGGTCCATTTGAAGGATTGCTTGGAGGCCTAGGAGGTGTAGTAACTTTTATATAAATATCATGAAATTCAATGGTAGGAGGAGGAAGTTGTTGATTAAATCATGGTTCAGTGACTATACGAGGAATACGAACATAAGGTTGACTTGGTTGTACAAATACTATATCAGGACATAGTGGATTATTTTGTACACTATTGGGTTTAGGCTCAGGAAGATCACAAGGAGGAGTTGAAGGATCTAGTGGTCTTTTAAGATCATGTGGTCCTCTGGGGTCTCCTTGACACTCACCAGACTGTGGAAGAAAGAAAATAAACAACTTTAAATTAGATATATCACAGAGAATTGTTAGCATATACACTTTCTGAGCAAGGTGTAATTTTAGATGACTTCTAAACATCCTACTCTCCCAAGACATATGCTGGCCTGAGTTTATCAGCTATGTTCTGTTATACAATTCTGTAACACGGGAAGCAGAAGAAGTTAGAGATTTCATGTTGCAGAAAAAGGACTTTCTGACTTATATTAAAGGTTCCTTGTAGTAGAGACAAGCATATGGCATTTCATTATAGTGAATCAGAGTGACCTCTGGCTCATGATATGCAAGTTACATGGACACTTCTCATGGCCTCTTTCTATTCCCTGGGTCTTCACTCATATTTACTCTGGCCTTGGTACACTCATTGTGATTACAGTCTAGGAAGTGAAGGAGAATACAGGTATTTGTCTTCTGAGCACGGTTTACTGTACTTACTGCATTTTATAGTTCCAACAGTGTTTCTGAAATTTTCATATTATATTTCTTTTAAAATCAAAAACTAAACTTGCAGGGAAACTGGTGTGAATTCAATAGAAATAAAAAGCAATGACACTGAGTACAAATAGTCCAGTGTGGGTGAGGGGATTATGGATCTGGGTTTGGGGAGACCAGTGTGAAATCAAGGAAAATCTACCCAATTGCAACATGAAAATCCCACACAGAATCTTGATACTTCATGGTAATTGAATATTAATAGACACAATTGGGGCCACAGCGCACTATAATGCAGGATATAATCTTATAAAGTGTGATAGGATGCCCTTGGCATGAGGATGAACCTTGCAGGTTCTTCTGCTTCTTGAGTCATTTCAGAAAAGGATATTTCTAAGCCAAGTGTAGACTATGCTATGACAAACAGGCTTGTTACAGTCCTAATTTGTGGTAATTTATTTTGCAGCAACAGAAATCTGTTACATGGTTTTAAGTAAATGGCTTCAAAGACACACAGGGAAAATGTTTCACCTTCTGTTCTGAGCATACAGGTTCTGAGTGAAAGCTTAGATGACATTGAATGGAAAGAAAATATTATGAACATAGTATTAAGCAGGCTCTCAGTAGATGACGTCACTGAAATGAATCCCAAATGTAAGTAGTGGCTATACATATTGGGAAATATCTCTGTCACTCCAGAGTTTAGAATTGTATTGGATTTTAGATCCAATATGTTTCAAAACATGTTCCAGAGTTTGTAATTTAAGGAATAAGTTAATGCTAGCAGTGGGGGAGGTCCAGAGATGTTTTATGTGCCTCTATAGTCCGAGTAGTTAAAGTATAAGATATTTCAAATATAGGCCAAAGAGAGGCAGAATAGTTGTCTCTGTAGTGTAAATGTTGTCATTGTATTTTGTACAACATGAATGACTAAAAAAATTCTGGGTATTTTTTGTATTTTTAAAGATGACAATTATACTGGGTTCCACATACTGGAGTCATAAATTTCTTTCGTGGGAAGGAAGTCTTTGCAATGAGGTGGGAAGACTCTAGAACACAAAGGGCCATGCCAACCAGAGGATAGTATGTGCTCTTGTTCCTGTGTTGCTGATCCTAAGTGAAGCTTGTCTGCAGCTGATATTTTCGAGACATTATTCATTCATTTGTTGAGTTCTTTCCCTACTTTGTGATTTGACACATTGCCTTTACTAATTCCAAAGTTTAGGCTAACCATAAAAACGTGTCCCTTCAATGTCAGTTATGTGAGCACTGGTAGAAGATGCCATGGGCAGGTCATGGCCAGACTTTTGTGTCCTTAGGCACTGAGTTTTTAATCCTCTCAAGTTTCTTTGGTCTGCCCTCTCCAGTTTTGTAGAGCCTTTTTCATTCCACATTGACACCAACTTTCTTTCTGTGGATTTTTGACCTCATGCTGAGCCCCCATATTTACCTGCAGATGACTCCTCTCTCACTTCACCAATAGGTTGCAGCAGGTAGGAATAAACTCCCTTTTCTAAGCCATGCAGCCTGTGAAGTCACTGATGAGTTAAGAGAATGACTTCTCCATTGTTTCTTCCAGGACTTGACTGTCTTTTCCTTCTACTCTGTGACTGTATGTCACTTCATTTAACTAACACACCTCATTAAGAAAGTGAGCACACCTATGTCCAATCACCCATCTCCATCCCAGAGCCTTGTACATGCTCCTCTATTCTGTTTTGCCAGTTTTCTGCATCTCTCGACTTTTCTGATTTTTATTTGTATCATTATAATGACGTTTTTGAAAACCTGAAGTCAGCGTGTTACTTTTGCATTTCTCTTCTCTTTAGATATTTCTTAGAAAATGAGCATCAGTTAACATCACACCTACTTTAAAGGTCTTGTGCCCCAGGATCATCGTCCTGCATGATTTTTCTCTGAGCTCATTCTTTCTTTGCAACTCTGTAGTAAAGATCAGGCATGTAAGCCCTACTCTCTCCTCATGGCCCCTCATAGTTCTGCTTCTCTCTTTCCTCCTACATGCCATATGACTTCTACTCATATTATTGTTGAACTATATTATTTCAAGACACATCTGTTACTAATGTTCTCTCTATCTTATTAGTTCATTGACTCAGGGCAGATAATAGAGACAAGGTGTTCCATTTTAAATATTGATCACTGCATGCAAGGTCATTCAAAAATTTATTGTCAATTACCTATCGATAAAGTTTAGGGAAAACAGGTCACATTTTTTTAATGCAAAAAAAAAATTCACTGAACATTTTTGTGTTTCCTTTTGGACATCCTGATATCGATCTGGATATTGTGCAGTAGTAAAATTTCTTGGGTAAATCTGTTATTTTCCTAATGTTTTATTACAATGTCGGTGACTATTAAATATAACAGATGTTCAAAGTGGAAATTAAAGCACTTGTTTAACATTTCATCAGTAATTTACAGCTTGTATACATTAGCAAATCCAGATAAATCGTGTTAAAAAGTCTGACATAAGACTTCATAGGAGAACATGAAGGTTTGTGACAGGGACAATTGATACTTAACAGGAAGCATCCTGTAAAAACCAGGAGGCCAAAAACCAAATGCAGTGGCTTCATTTATGGTAGCCCCTGGAATTTAGCACAGTGTCTGGTTAGAATTATTTTATAAAATGAAATAGCATTATTGGGAACTTGTGCCAAGATATGGTATATTTGTAGTGCACTGTATCTTAAATAACTTCCTGAATTTTGTGCATGAATCCCCAATAACAAATGACACATATAATTAAAATTTATATACACTATAATTGCTATATAAATATATATACTATGTTTACAGAATAATTACTTGTATACATACAATTATTTATATAACAAGTCAATAAAGAAAAAGTGGCCATGAATTTAAAGTCTAGAATTTGTCCAATACAAGGTGTCTCTTTTCTTCTCATTGATTGTGCCAAGGAATCTATTGTTAGTTACATAAGCACACATGAACACATATACCTCACATCTACAGTATGTATGCATTGCAATTCTAGTAAGAAAATACGTCAAATTTTTCTCTATTCAAAGGTTTGACCTGTCATCTTGTACATTGATAATCTGTCCATCTTAAGATTATAGAGTATCCTAAATATGTGCAGTGCTGTCACTCACAGAAAGAGTGGTGAAATCTCTACCAGTTGCATGCTGTTTCCTGGTGCATTGTGGGAGATAATTAGTGTAACATTTGGAGTATTGCCTCTTGTAGCAGTGGAGTACTGTCTGTAGAAGTTTGAGTAATGTTATCTGAATCATATGGGGCATTGCCTTCTGCCTCAGTTGGAGCAGTGTCAACTTTGGTAGTTGAGATTCTTCCACACAACTTGTGGAAGTATCAGGCTGGATAATTCTAGGAGGCGTGATGGTGTTGACATCTATACATTTGCTGACAGAAACAGCCAAAATGGTTGTGATGGCAACCATAGTTAGAGGAGAAGTGGCTTCCACATTGTGATTGGGTGGCTTGCAGTGCTGGCTACTTAGATGTTTAGGAGAAGAGGAGACAAAAGAGAAAAGTAGGGCTTCAGGGTATCTAAGACAAGAGCCTAAGACTGAATGACAAGGGTTGGTGTTTACAAGAGAACAGAAAGCAGGTAGTGGATTAGGCCTAGCAGTTAGAGTGTTCAGAGACCCTTTAGTGTTCATTTCCTTCCCCATACCCGTTAGTTTATCTCATGTGCGGATTTAGATAGGTTATTTTGTTCTTCAGAAACATGATTAGTCTTCAGAGAGAGAATACAAACAGAAGAAAACAAAAGTGAATTACTTTCCAATATATGACCCATCTCATTTTGATTTTCTTGGGTTCTGCTTCTTTATAATTGAAAGTTTACACGAAAGTCTGTTAGAAGCATGTAGGTAACTTTGGGGGCCTGTTTGTAGACTGTCTGTGTGTGTTATGACTTGTACATATTCAAGCAGTCCATTTAAAATGATGCACAATCTTTTTGTAACTTCTATAGGTTCTTAGACACATTAAACAAACTTTGGATTGGCGATAATCCTCATGATTGTATGGATGCTATGGATTACTGAAAAAATCGTGGTAGAATAGAGCGTTCTCAGTACAATATATATTTTGTACCTTGCATGCAATGTTGGTTGAGTCCATGGATGCAGAATCATTGTTGTTTTAAATATAATGATGACACTTTACCCATTCATTTTCAGGAAACACTGAGTGTAAACACTGTGCTCTGTGTTTAGTATTATTTGAATAGTAACACTCAGGCAACATCTTATTATCTTTTCATCTGCTTTCATGATTGTACATTACAGTTGTATTTCCCCCAATAATCACTTTGCCTCCTGGAACAAGGTTAGGTTTCTGGAAGGATTAATTTTATGCAAATAGCACAGTGGATTTTGTGGTCATCACAATGATGGCAACACTAGATGCTGTACAATGCTGTTCAGCTCTTTATATTCCTTTTCTATAACGCTCGGGTAAAGGTTTTTTCTGAAGATTTTAAAGATTGTTTCTCCAAAATTTCACAGTGCTTTGGCTTATTTTATTCTGCTTCCAAAAGGTCATTTAGTGTTTTCAGCCATCCTCAAAATGTAACAGGGAAATTTGGGAGAGGAGGCTGAGTTACTAAGACATTGGCAAGTGGTATTGGCTTGCTTTTACTATGTAAGAGGTGGAGTAGGAAGATTGCTTAGAAGAACAGGGTGTGAAGTGACTTTTCTATAAGCATGATGAAACCAAAGGAAGGAAGAGGAGGTAGTTAATGCAATCCTGGACCAAAGGGTCTGGCTCATGACCCACAAAATGTAGCAAGGATTCTCTTAGCCTGTTTCTACTCTCTGGGTCTTTACCTATATTTACCTTGACGTTGATTCACTCATTGGGATTCCAATCTGGAAAGTGAGGGAGAATGTATGGTATTTGTCTTCTGAGCATGTGATACTGTACTTACTACATACTTCATACTCTGCAAGCAGGACAAACTTTAGGTTACAGGTCTTGTGGATGGGTTAGTGTCTCAATGCCTCCAGCTAAATCCTTGCCAGGTTACAGAAGATGACTATTTCAGGCCCCATGTGCTCCATTACTAAAATCTTTGCTAGACTCACTCTGCATGGAGTAAGCTTTCCATGGAGTTCCCATTGCACTAGCTTTCTACCTCACCCCCAAAGTGTTCCCCCAATTCTGATATTTACTGTTCTCCCTTCCCAGGGTGATCCTTGCCTCACCTCTTAAGCACTCATTATTATTTAGCCTCTCTGTGTTTGTGCATTGTAGCATGATTGTCTTTTACTTTACAGGTAATGTCCACTTATAAGTGAGTAGACACCATTTTGCCTTTCAGGTCCTTACTGTGGATGACTTTTTTCTAGTTCCATCCATTTGTCTGCAAATTTCATGCTGTGACTGTTTTTTAACACCTGAGTAATACTCCTTGGTGTAAATGTGCTGTGTTTTCTTTATTCTTCAGTTGAGGAACAACATGCTTGTTTCTACTCTCTGGTTATTGCAATTTAAGCTGCTATGAGGATAGTTGAGCAAGTGTCCTTCTGGCAGGATTGACTATCCCTGGTGTACATGTCCAGTAGTGCTACAGCTCAGTCTTGAGTTAGGCTTTATCCCAATTTATGAGAGACCAGCATATTGATTTCCAAAATGGTTGTACAATTTTGCATGGCCATCAGCAATGGAGGAGTGTTCCTCTTGCTCCACATTCTTTCCAGCATGAGTTTAGGATCTTAGACTTTTTGACAGGTGAAGAATAGATTTCCAGAGTGGTTTTGAATTGCAATTCCATAATGCCTAGTGATGTTGAATATTTCCTTAAACGTTTATTTCCATTTGAGTCTCCTCTGTTGAGAATTCTCTGTTTAGCATTTTGTGGTTTGTTGATTTCCAGTTTTTTAAAATATATATTGGAAATCAGCTTTCTGTCAGATGGCTGCCCTTTTGTCCTATTGATAGTGTCCTTAGCCTTGCAGAAAGCTTTTTAGCTTCACGGGGTTCCATTTATTAACTGTTGATCTTACTGTCCGTGATATTGGTGTTCTGTTTTAGAAGTTGTCTCCTATGATAATGGTTCAATGCTCTTCAGTACTTTCTCTTCTGTTAGATTCAGTGCATCTTGTTTTATGTTGAGGTCTTTGATCCATTTGCATCTGAGTTTTGTGCAAAATGATTGATACAGATGTATTCTCATTCTTTTCCATGCAGACATCTAATGAGACCAGCTCCATTTACTGAAGATGCTTTCTCTTTTATTCCATTGCACACATCTGGCATCTTTGTCAAACTCAAGTGTCCTTAGGTCTATAGAATTATGTTTGTGTCTTTGACTCAGTTCTCTTTATCTACCTGCGTGTTTTGATGGTAATAAATATGCATTTTTATTATGAATGCAGCTTGAAATCTCTAAAAGTTCTGTTAATGTAGGGGATTATTTTACATATCCTGGGTTTTTCTTTTTCCATATGAAGTTGAATTTTGTTTTTTCAAGGTCTGTAAAGGATTGTGTTGGAATTTTGATTGAAATTGTGTTGACTCTATAGATTGCTTTTGTAAGAATGGCTACTTTTACTGTACTAATTCTATGTATATGATCTATAAACATGGGAGATCTTTCTATCTCTGATATATTCTTAAATTTCTTCCTTCAAAGACTTGAAAGTTTGGTTATACATGCGTTTCACTCCAAGATATTTTATATTAATAGTACCTATTGTGAAGGGTGTTATTTTCTGATTTCTTTCTTAGCCCAGTTGTCACTTGGGTATAGGAGGGCTACTGATTTTTTTGGGTCATTCTTGTATCCAGCCACTTTGATAAAGGACTTTATCAGCTGTATGCATTCTGTGGTAGAAATTTTGGGGTAACTTATGTATGTTATTATATTACCTGCAAATAATACTTTGATATTTTCCTTTCTAATTTTCATCCACTTGATTTTCTTTAGCTCTCTTAGTGTTATAGCTAGAATTTCAAGTGCAATATTGAATAAATCCCACAGAGTGGACAGCTGGGTCCTCAGGTAATGCTATGTCCAATTTTCTGAGAAACCACCAGACTGATTTCCAAAGTGGTTGCCCCATCTTGCAATCCCACCAACAAAGGAGGAGTGTTCCTCTTTCTCTACATCATTGCCAGCATCTATGATCACCTGAGTTTTTGATCTTAGCCATTCTGACTGGTATGAGGTGGTATCTCAGGGTTGTTTTGATTTGCATTTCTCTGATGACTAAGGGTGTTGAGCATTTCTTAAGGTGCTTCTTGGCCATTCGAGTTTCCTCAGTTGGGAATTCTTTGTTTAGCTCTGTACCCCATTTTAATAGGGTTATTCGATTGTCTGGGTTTTAATTTCTTGTGTTCTTTGTATATATTGGATATTAGCCCTCTATCGGATGTAGGATTGGTAATGATCTTTTCCCAATCTGTTGGTTGCCATTTTGATGAGGTCCCATTTGTGGATTCTTGATCTTAGAGCATAAGCCATTGATGTGTTCTGCTCAGGAACTTTTCCCCTGTGCCTAGGTATTCGAGGGTCTTCCCCAGCTTCTCTTCTATTAGTTTCAGTATATCTGGTTTTATGTGAAGGTCCTTTATCCACTTGGAGTTGAGCTTTGTACAAGGGGATAAGAATGGATTAATTTGCATTCTTCTACATGCTGACCTACAGTTCAGCCAGCACCACTTGTTGAAAATGCTGACCTTTTTCCACTGGATGGTTTAGCTCCCTTGTCAAAATCAAGTGACCACAGGTGTGTGGGTTCATTTCTGGGTCTTCAATTCTATTCCATTGATCTTCCTGCTTGTGTCTGTACCAATATCATGCAGTTTGTGTCACTACTGCTCTGTAGTACAGTTTGAGGTCAGAGATGGTGATTTCCCCCAGAAGTTCTTTTATTGTTGAGAATAGTTCTCGCTATCCTAGGATTTTTGTTATTCCAAATGAATTTGCTAATTGCTCTTTCTATCTTTATGAAGAATTCATTTAGAATTTTGATGGGGATTGCATTGAATCTGTAGATTGCTTTTGGCAGGATGGCCATTTTTACTAAGTTAATCCTGCCAATCCAGGAGCATGGAGGATCTTTCCATCTTCTGAGATCTTCTTTGATTTCTTTCTTCAGAGACTTGAAGTTTTTGTCATACAGATCTTTCACTTGCTTAGTTAGATTCACTCCAAGATATTTTATTTTATTTGTGACTATTGTGAAGGGTCTCATTTCCCTAATTTCTTTCTCAGCCTGTTTAGCCTTTGAGTAGATAAATGATATTGATTTGTTTGAGTTGATTTTATATCCAGCCACTTGGCTAAAGTCATTTATCAGGTTTAGGAGTTCTCTGGTGAAAATTTTAGGGTCACTTAATTATACTATCCTATCATCTGCAAATAGTGAAATTTTGACATCTTCCTTTCCTATTTGTATCCCCTTGACTTCCTTTTGTTGTCTAATTGCTTTAGCTAGAACTTCCAGTACTATATTAAATAGGTAGTGGGAGAGTGGGTAGCCTTGTCCAGACCCTGATCTTAGTGGGATTGCTTCAAGTTTCTCTCCATTTAGTTTGATGTTAGATACTGGCTTGCTGTATATTGCTTTTACTATATTTACATATGGGCCTTGAATTCCTGATCTTTCCAAGACCTTTAACATGAAGGGATGTTGAATTTTGTCAAATGCTTTCTCGGCGTCTAGCAGGATGACCATGTGGTTTTTTTCTTTGAGTTTATTTATGTAGTGGATTACATTGATGGATTTCTGGATATTGAACCATCCCTGCATTCCTGGGATAAAGCCTACTTGATCACGATGGATAATTGTTTTGATGTCTTTTTTGATTCATTTTGGACTTTTTTTGGTTGGAAAACTTTTAATGACTTCTTCTATTTCTTTGGGGTTTATAGGAGTGTTTAGATGGTTTATCTGCTCTTGATGTAATTTTGGTATCTGGTATCTGTCTAGAAAATTGTCCGTTTCATCCAGATTTTCCAATTTTGTTGAGTATAAGCCTTTCTAGTAGGATCTGATGATTTTTTAAATTTCCTCAATTTCTGTTGTTATGTCTCCCTTTTCAGTTCTGATTTTATTAAATTGGATACTGTCTCTGTGCCCTTCATTTAGTTGGCTAAGGGTTTATCTATCTTTTTCATTTTCTCAAAGAACCAGCTCCTGGTTTTGTTGATATTTTGTATAGTTCTTTTTGTTTCTACTTGGTTGATTTCTGACCTGAGTTTAATTATTTCCTGCTGTCCACTACTCTTGGGTATATTAGCTTCTTTTTGCTCTAGATCTTTCAGGTGTTCTGTCAAGTTATTAGTGTATGCTCTCTCCAGTTTCTTTTTTTGGGCACTTAGAGCTATGAGTTTTCTTCTTAGTACTGCTTTCATGGATTCCCATAAGTTTTGGTATGATGTATCCTCATTTTCATTAAATTCTAAAATGTCTTTAATTTCTTTCTTTATTTCTTCATTGACCAAGTTATTATTGAGTAGAGCATTGTTCAGTTTCTACATTTATGTGGGCTTTCCATTGTTTTTGTCCATATTAAAGACAAGTCTTAGTCCATGATGATTTGATAGAGTACAAGGGATTATTTCAATTTTTTTGTATCTTTTGAGGCCTGTTTTGTGACCAATTATATGGTCTATTTTGGAGAAGGTACCATGAGGTGCTGAGAAAAAGGTATATTCTTTTGCTTTAGGATGAAATGTTCTATAGATGTCAGTTAAGTCCAATTAGTTGATAACTTCTGTTAATTTCATTGTGTCTCAGTTTAGTTTTTGTTTCTATGATCTGTCCATTGCTGAGAGTGGGGTGTTGAAATCTCCCACTATTATTGTGTGAGGTGCAATGTATACTTTAAGCTTTAGTAAAGTTTCTTTATGAATGTGGGTGCCATTGCATTTGGGGCATAGAGATATTAAGGAGAAATGGATATTGTTTCCTGTTACTTTTGTTATTGACAATGGAGATATGTTTGTATAACTACCTTCTTTTAGGGTTGTTGGAAGATTACTTTCTTGCTTTTTCTAGGTTGTAGTTTTCCACGTTGTGTTGGAGTTTTCCATAAATTATCTTTTGAAGTGCTGGATTTGTAGTGAGATGTTGTGTAAATTTTGATTTGTCATGGAATATTTTGGTTTCTCCATCAATATTGATTGACAGTTTTGCTGGGTATAGTAGTCTGGGCTGGCATTTGTGTTCTCTTAGGGTCTGTATGATATCGGTCCAGGATCTTCTGGGTTTTATGGTCTCTGGTGAGAAGTCTGGTGTAAATCTTATAGGTATGCCTTTATATGTTATTTTACCTTTTTCCCTCACTGCTTTTAGTATTTTTTTCTTTGTTTTGTACATTTGATGTTTTGATTATTATGTGGCGCGAAGTATTTCTTTTCTGGTCTAAACTATTTGGGGTTCTGTAGGCTTCTTGTATATTTATGGACATCTCTTTCTTTAGGTTAGGGAAGTTTTTCTCTATAATTTTGTTGAGGATGTTTATTGGTCCTTTAAGTTGGGAGTCTTCACCCTCATCTATACCTATTATTCTTAGGATTGGCCTTCTCATTGTGTCTTGGATTTTCTGTATGTTTTGAGTTAGTTAGTAGCTTTTTGTATTTTGCATTTTCTTTGACAGTTGTGTTAATGTTTTCCACGGTATTTTCTGCACATGTGATTCTCTCTTCTATCTCTTCTATTCTGTTGGTGATGCTTGCATCTATGACTCCTGATCTCTTTCCTAGGTTTTCTATCTCCAGGGTAGTCTCTCTTTGAGATTCCTTTATTATTTCTACTTCTATTTTTAGATCCTGGATGGTTTTGTTTAATTCCTTCACCTCTTTGGTTGTGTTTTCTTGCAATTTGTTAATGGATTTTTGTGTTTCCTCTTTAAGGGCTTCTACCTTTTTACCTGAGTTGTTCTGTACTTCTTTAAGGGAGTTATTTATGTCCTTCTTAAAGTCCTCTATCATCATCATGAGAAGTGATTGTAATTTTAAATCCCGTTTTTTCTGGTGTGATGGGGTGTCCAGGACTTACTATGGTGGGAGAACTGGGTTCTGATGGTGCCAGGTAACATTGGTTTCTCTTGTTTATGTTTTTCTACTTGCCTTTCACCATCTGGTTATCTCTAGTGCTACCTGCACTCACTGTCTCTGAGTTTAGCCTGTCTTTCCAGTTATCTTGCTTGTGTCAGAACTCTTCAGAGTCCAGATGTCTTTGTAATCCTGTGATCCTGAGCTCCTGGGTGGAAGAGCTCCTGGGACTCAAGCTGCCTCTGGGATCCTGAAATCCTGCTTCTTTGAGTGCAGTGTTTCCTCCACTGCTCTGAGTGCAGTGGTTCCTCAGCTGCTCTGACTGCCGTGGTTCCTCTGGGATGGATCAGGACATGATGTTTTCAGAGTAGTAGACCAGGCAGGTGTCTGCCCCTGTCAAAAGTACCAAGGGAGAGTTGGAAGGGGAGTTGTATTCCTGAGGGAAGAGGGTTTGGGTGGTTGATGTGTCCTGAGTGCCCCAGGCTCCCTATTGTAGCTCTGGGGCTTATGGTTTTGTGGGTGGTTTCTTACCTATTACTCTAGGAAAGTTCAGGTTATGGTCCCTTCAGAGGAGCAGACTAGCTAGGTGTCTGCCTCTGACAAAAGGAACTCTTCTTTTAAAAATATTCTATAACACAGGAAGCAAAAGTTAGAGATTTCATATTGTAGACAATGGTGTTTTGAGTTATAATAAAGTTTATTTGTACTGGAGAGAGGTATGTAACAATTAGTCAACATGAGATTAGAGTGGCCTTTGGCTCATGACCTACAAAAATTCTAGGGATTCTTTTCACAGCCCCCTTTTACTGTCTTGGTCTTTTCCCATATTTACACTGACCTGGATACCCTTCATTGAGAGGGTACATGGTATTTTCTTCTGGGCATGGGTTACTGTGCATACTACATTTTCTAGTTCCATCTGTTTCTGAAAATTTCATATAACATTTTTTAAATTAAAAATTAAAAGGACAATGTTGGGAATCAATAGGCATGATAAGGAATGACACTTTGTCCAAATAGTCCAGTGTGGGTAAGGGGATTATGGATCTGGGTTGGAGGAGACTAGTGTGAGGTCAAGGAAAATCCACCCAAGAGGAACATGAAAACCTTACATAGAAGCTTGTTACTTTATGTTCATTAAATATTAATAAACCAAATTGGGACCACTCAGTACTGTGATACAGGATGGAATTTTACAAAGTGTGAAAAAGATGTTCTTGGGATGAGGAGGGAACTGCCTTCCAGGTTCCTCTTCTGCCTCTTGAGTCACTTGAGAAAAGGACATGTGTATGTCAAGTGTAGACTGCTATGACAAACAGGCTTCTTACAGTCCTAATTTGTGGTAATTTATTTTGTAACAACTGAAACCAGTTGCATGTTTTTTAGTAAAAGTCCTCAAAAACACTCAGATAAAATGTTTCTGCTTTTGTTCTGAACATACAGGTTCTCAATGAAAGTTTAGATGACATTGAATAGAAAGACAATATTATCAACAAATTCTTAACCTTGCTTTTAGTAGGCCTACTCACTGAAATGTGTTACAAATTAAAGCAGTTGGCATACATATTGGGAAATGTCTCTGTCAGTAAAGAGCTTATAATTTCTCTCAATACTTTTGAAAACATGTACCAGAGTTTTTACTTTTAGTAATTAGTTAATCCTAACATTGATGGAGGTCCAGATGTGTTTCATGTGCCTACATAGAGTAAGTAGTTACAATATGAAATGTTTCAAATATAGGTCAAAGAGTAGTAGAATAGTTATCTCTGTAGTGTAAATGCTGTGGTTCTATCATGTACTATTGTTATGACTAAATAAATCTGTTTCTTTTTGTTCCTAGGAAAATGACAGTCATACATGTTCCACATCCTGGAGTCATAACATTATTTGTGTGACATTGAGATTCATACCTGAGTCCTATTTAGAGTTCATTAGTGTGAGTCATGTAATGTTTTCTATTTTCTAGGCAGTGCTTGCCTTGGTATTGTACTTATTCAACACTCAGTGTCTCACTTGCTGTGTTAACTCCCCTAGTTTTGTCATTTTTTCCCCTAAGATTTAACATTAAAATAAACACAGCTGAAAAAGCAAATTTGTTGAGGGAAACAAATGCTTTAGGAAGTTAGAGTGCTATGTATAGATAAAAGGTTAAGAATTGCTTCAGTGGAAAGTAAGACTTTGAAATGAGGTGGGAAGACTCTAGAAGACAAAGGGCCATTTCAAGTAGAAGGACAGTATGTCCTCTTGCTCCTGTGCTGCTGGTCCTAAGGCAATCTGGTGTGGAGCTGATATTTTGGAGACAATACCCATTCATCCACTCATTTGTTGAGTTCTTGCCATAATTTGACATCTGACACATTGCATTCAGCAATTCTGCCCAGTTGGGGGGAGGGTACGGTCTTTCCAGTCTGTCTTTGGATCAAGTTTTAGAACTCTCAGGTCCTTTTCCAGCACTGTGTGTGCCTGGATACTGCCATGCTTCCTGTCATGATTATAATGGTCTGAACCTCTAAATCCATAAACCAGCCCCAATTTAATGCTTTCACTTATAAGTGTTGCCTTGGTCATGGTGTCTGTTGACAGCAGTAAAACCCTAATTAAGACACCTTAATAATCTTGCTCTCCAGGACATTTATATTGCTGGCTTTTAGTTTTACTTCTTTCTTTCATTGCAACTCCATAGGAAATGTCAGTCATATTTTCCAAATTTATTCCTCATGTCCTTTCACATTTCTATTTGTCTCTTGCACGCCCACATCCCAGTGTAGCTCTTTTATTGATATGTTAATAAAATGTAATATTCGTAGACACATCTATGGGATTAGTGCTCTCTTTATGTTTTGTAGTTCATTGAGTCATGGCAGACATTTGATACAAAGAGTTACATTTCACAGGCTGATCACCCTGGATGCAAGTTCAGGATTTCAATTTTAGGTGCCAAGGAAGAAATTCTCAGTGTGGAGAAGATATTTCACATTAATTTTATTGTTTCTGCAACATTAGGAATTAGCTGAAAATTCTCATTTCTTAAGGAGATTCTGATATTGATCTGAATTGTATGAATTGATAAAGTTTTATTTGACCTATCTATCATTTTCATAATGCTTGAACCACTTTGCAGTGATGACCTCACCTCTCACTTTTGGCTTAAGGTAATGGTTTAAATATGTATAAGTGATTGTTCTTAGAAAAAAGCCATTATATAACAGGTGCTGTAATTGGAGATAATTGTTTTAATTTATATTCAAGAAGAATCTAATCAATACATAAATTTATTAAATATACATTTTTCTTCATCTCGAACAATTGCCATTTTGTCAGATTAACTCTAAGGGTTAAAAAAGATCATACACAAACACCTGAAATTTATTTAAGTGATGATTGACCATTTCTCTGCTCATATACAAAGATTTTTTTCTAATTTAAGGCAGCAATTATTAATTTTATTAATTAATTTTTTTACTTATTCACTTTAAATCCGGCTCCCTGCATTCCTACAGGTCTCCCCTTCACACAATCCTTCCCCCATCCATCCTTCTTTTTCTGTGAGCAGCTGGGGACTCCTTGGCTAATTCTTGTTCTTTTAGTCTTTGTGACATTAGACACAACCCTCCACTGAGTCCAGACAAGGCAGCCCAGCAACAAGAGCCTATCACACAGGCAACAGCTTCTGACACTCCATTTTTTTTCAGAACTGATGGGAAGACCAAGCTGCAGATCTGCTATATGTGGGCAGGGAGGCTGAGGTCCAGCCAATATATGTTCTTTGGTTGATGGTTCAGTCTCTGAGATCCCCAAGAGTCTAGGTTAGTTAATTCTATTTGTCTACCTGTGGAGTTGCCATCCCAGTCAAGGGCTACAGTTCTTCCTCCTATTCTTTATAAGAGGCTTCCAGCTCCATCAATTGTTTGGCTGTGGGTGTCTGCATCTTTCTGAGACAGCTGGTAGGTAGAGCCTTTCAGAGGTCAACCATGCTGGACTTCTGTCTGGAAGCATAACAGAGTAACATTAATAGTGTCATGGATTGGTTGGTGCTCATCCATGGGATGGGTCTTAATTTGGGCCAGTTATTCGTTGGCTATTCCCTCAGTCTCTGTTCTGTCCACAATCCCTGCATTTCATTTACACATGGTAAGTTTTGGATTGAAAGTTTTGTGGGTGGGTTGTTTTTCTTATTTCTTCACCACAGTATCTTCCATGACAGGAGGCAGCCTCCTAGGATCCATATCTTCAATGCTGTCAATCACAGCTAAGGACACACCATCGATTTCTGGGCATCTCCCCTATCCCAATTCTCCCTCTCTTCCAGGAGATGCTCTCTATCTCCCCTCTTGCAGACTTTCATTCATTCTCATGGCAATCAGGCCCTACCCCTCTCATGGACCCTCTACCTTTCCACACCTGACTCTGAATCCTCTGTTTCCTACTGACCCTCTCTACCACCTGGTTCTATTCTTCCATTTTGTAGGCAGTATTATTAATTATATTGAGTTTCATATATATAATGCACAGAAAGATTTATTCCAACTTCTAGCATAGAACTGCTAGTCAGATTAGAATATTCTCTAGATTAATTTTATAAGGATAAATTGCTAACATAATCCATACATGATTTTTTTCTCTTATATTTGGAGAATAACAGTTTTCACAGTACATTTGAGTAGCCCATCGTTATAAACATTAAAGAACAATAAGGTAATGGAAAAAGACAAGAATAAAAGTGTGTCACCCTTTGTTCAACTGTTTCCTCAGGGTATAAATAGGGCTCAATGGAGAGATGGAGGCTGAGCTCGACTTGCTGGCACAGCTAGCAGTATAAGGCTTGTGGGTCTTGTGTCTTCACTGACCTTTGTTCCCCAGAGAGAGTGTAGTCAAGAACTTCTGGTGTTCCTGTTGGACCCTCCTGAGCACTGTAGCTGGGGCTGAGTCCTGGCTGTCTCTACTAGGTCATGTCACCACTGTTGCTAACCCGACTCTACTGAACTGGACTGATGGTGTATCTGCTAGGTGTTTTCAAATGGATTGAGCTGCTGCTACCTGCTAGCCTGTGAACTGACCTGCTGAGTTCCAGACAACACAAACAGAAGTTGCTCTAAAGAGCCTTTCTGAATAGGTCTACTTCGCCTGAATCCTTCTTCCCAACCCACCACTACCTCTGGTGGGTGGTAGGTTATAAGGAAGGTTAAAGCACTTAAGAACTATCATTAAAAGTAGGATTTTAAAACATTAAAGTTACAGTGCCCTAAGGCTTATTGGGTCTTTCCCCTGTCATTAAATGAAATGATTCTTTACATGGTTAAGACAGTATTTTCAGAGTGATTCTAGATTTCATATTCATATCTTAGATTTAAAACCTTGTCACATAGTTTTGGATTTTTAGGGGTGGGAGGTTGTGTTCTATATCCAACCATGACCCCCTGTGCTGTTGATGTTATCCTGGCCTAGTAGTCCCTTGGTAATTTTGAAGGCCTGTTACTAGTCTTGTTGTGTATACTATGAATTGTTTATATTCAATGACTCCAGCTAAAATGATGTATACTTTTCCTTTAACTCCTATAGGTTTTTACACACATTAAACAAAGTTTGGATTGGTGATAATTCCCAAGATAATATGAATGCCATGTAAGATAGCTGCTGTAGATTATTGAAGGAGTCATGATAGATTAGAAAATACTCTATGTACAAAAATAGCATAGGGACATCATATTGTCTTTTCTTGCTTACTCATTAAAGTTGTAATTCCCCTAATGACTGCTGCACCTTCTGGAACAAAGTTAAGTTTCTAGAAAATTACTTTTATGCAAACAACACAGTGGATGGTACAGGAATCACAATGATGACAACAGTAGATGCTTTATAATGTTGCTCAACTCTGTATTTTCACTTTCTACAATGCTTGGCTCTTCTGGATTTTAGTGTTTTTGTTGGCCATAGATGTTCATAATTGAGAATTTCTCTTGGTGGGTTTTCTCTTTGATGAATATGAAGTGTCCTTCCTCATCAACCTTAATAACTTTTGGTTGACAGTGTATTTTATTGGATATTAGGATATAATAAACAATAAATAAAAAACTCCAGCTTGTTTCCTGGGAACATTTTCATGGAAGACCATTTTCTATCCTTTTACTCTGAGATAGTGTATGTCCTTGTCATTGAGGTGTGTTTCTTGTATGCAGCCAAATGCTGCATTTTGTTTGCATATCCAGTCTGTTAGCTTATGTCTTTTTATAGGTGAGTTGAGTCCATTAATATTGAGAGATATTAAAGACAGATGACTGTTGGTACCTGTTATGTTTGTTTTGTGTAGGTGGCTTTATGTGCTTGAGGTTCTGACCATTTGTCTTTGCTGTGAGATGCTTAATATCTTGTATCTTCTTTGGTGTAGGTACCTTCCTTTGTTGGAGTTTTCCTTTTATCATTGTAGGGCCAGAGTGGTAAATAGATACTGTTTGGATTTGATTTTGTCCTGGAATATTTTGTTTTCTCCATGTATGATGATTGACAGTTTTGTTGGGTATAGTAACCTGGGCTGGCATTTGTGTCCTCCTTGAGTCTACATGACCTCTGACCAGGTTCTTCTGGCTTTTAGTGTCTTTGCTGAGAAGTCTTGTATAATTCTGATAGGTCTACATTTGTATGTTAATTGGCTTTTTCCTTGAAGCTTTTAATATTCTTTTTTTTTTGTTCTGTGTGTTTAGTGTTTTGGTTAGTATGTGACAAGAGGATTTTATTTCTGGTTCCATTTATTTGGTGTTCTTTAGGCCATCTCTTTCTTTAGCTTGAGGATATTTTCTTCTATGATTTTGTTGAAGATATTTTCAGCTCCTATGTGCTGGGAATCTTTGTTCTCCTCCATTCTAATTATTCTTAGTTCTTTTTCTTTTTATTGTGTCATGAATTCCTGTATGTTTTGGGTTAGGAGTTTTTTATGTTTTGAATTTTCTTTGACAGTCCTGTCAATCTCTTCTATGGTATCTTCTACACCTGAGATTCTCTCTTCTGTCTCTTGTATTCTGTTACTGATACTTACTACATCTGTAATTCCTGACGTCTTTCCTAGGTTTTCCATTTCCAGGTTTGCTTCCATTTGTGTTTATTGCTTCTGCTTCCACTTTTATTCTTGGACCACTTATTCAATTCCTTCAATGTTTTGGATAGCCAAGGCCTTGACTAATTTCCCTTTCATGTAAGGAACTGCAGAGGTGTGAGTGATTACTCAGGTGATTTCTAGTGAACCTTCTGCCCATCTTAATTAGTAAAATAAAGGCTGAAGCCAGTGATTAGGCAGAGGAAGGGGAGGTGGAGAAATAAAGGCTGGGGAGAGAAGAGGACTAGAGTAAGACAATGGAGGAAGAAGAAGACAGAGATGATAAGGGAGAAGGAGAGAAGATGATCGAAGAGGAAGGAGGAGGATGACTGGGAAGTAGGAGGTAGAAGGACACAAGCAGGGTCTGAACAACTCTCAAATTTATAATGGTCTCATAGCTGGGGAACAAAGTACTGTAGGGGTATCTACCCAATCCAGGCTTACAGGATATATTCATAATTACTGAGTTGTGTTTTCATTGACTGGTCATATTTGTGTTGGAGATATAAACATCTCCCACTACACTTCATCTGTTTGGTTGAGTTTTCCTGTATTTTGTTAAGGGATTCATTTGTTTCCTCTGTCAGGGCTTCTACCTGTTTACCTGTGTTTTCTTGTATTCCTTTCAGTGAGTTATTTATATCCTCCTCAAAGGACTCTATTATCTTCATGAGATAGGGTTTAGGCCAGCTTTCTGATTTTCAGGTGTGTTGGTATATTCAGGGCTTTCTGTGGTGGGAGAACTGGGTTCTGATGATGCCCGTGTGTATTGGCTTCTCTTGCCTATGATCTTGTGCTTGCTCTTGCTGTCTGGTTATCACTGGAGTTTGCTGCTCTGGGTGATTCTGTCTGGAGTCTGTCTCTTTTGTCCCTGGATTGCTTCAGGTCTCCTGGTATGCCTGTGGCCCTGGCTATAGCAGACCTACTGTGGGGGCTTTCAAATGTGGGGTGGGGTCCTCAGAGGTGCAGAGAAGCTGCTTTTCTGTTGCCATGACTGCAGTGGATGTCCTGGGAGGCCTTCAGACTGTTGAGTCTTCAGAGCAGTACTCAAGCTGTTGTCCTATGTGAAGCTGTTCTCCAGAAGGGCCTATGGTCTGTGCTTTTTTTGTTTCCCTGTGTGCCGCAGAACTCAAGGGAGACTTCCAGTCTTTTCAGTCAGGTATCCTGCATGCAACAGGGTCCTCAGGAGGTCTTCAGACTGTGGTGTCTGTGGCCTAGTTGCCCTGTGTGCATTGGATCTCCTGGGATGCTTTCAGACTGTGGTGTCAGTTGTCTTGTGTGCAGATCTCCTGGAATACCAGTTGCCCTGACTGCAGCAGCTCTCCTGGGATACCTCAGGATGTGGTATCATCAGGGAGCAGGCAAGCTAGCAGTCTGTCCCAGCAGAAACAACCAAGCAGAAGGTCATATATGGCAGGCAGGGGTTTTGTAGGGGTGATTGGTTCCGAGTCCACTATGCTCCCAATGGCAGATGTGGGACTTTGGGACAGTTCTCACCAAATACTCTGAGTTCAGTGGATTTCTATGATGTCTTAGGATATGGTGCCTTCTAGGTAGCAGACTAGCTATCAGTATGTCTCAGCGTAAATGACCAGGCACAAGGAGAGTGGTATTCGTTTGGCAGCAGTTTTGGGGGGTGATGGGTGAAGTGCATTTTAAAAAAAATAAAATTTTATCTGTAACTCTTACATTGTTATACTGACCATCTTAGACTGTAAAGAATCCTAGCTGTCTGTAGTTCTGCCACCCACAGCAAAAGTAATGAACCCTCTACCTGTTGCATACTGTTTTCCAGAGCATTGTGGGAGATAATTTGTGTAACAGCTGGAGGACTATCTGTAGAAGAAGTTGGAGTGATGTTATCTGAAGAATATGGGGTATTGCCTCCTGCCTCAGGTGCTGCAGCGTCATCTTTGCTAGTTGAGATATTTTCATCCGCCACACCATTTGTGGAGGTATCAGGCTGGAGGCTCCAAGGAGGAGTGATGGTGTTGGTATCTACATATCTACTGACAGAAGTAGCAGAAACAGTTGTGTTGGTAACCACAGTTGGAAAAGCAGAGGTGGCTTCCACATTGTGAGAGGGTGGCTTGCAGTGCTGGTTGTGTGATTAGGAGTAGAGGAGGCAAAAGAGAACAGGAAGGCTGGAGGGTATCTAAGATAAGAGCCTAAGTGTGAAGGACAATGTTTCATGTTTCCAGAACAGGAAGCAGGTTGTGGCTTAGGCCAAGTAGATAGAGTGTTCAGAGATCCCAGATACTTTGGGTTCACTTGCTTCCCCATAGGTTTTAGTGTTTTCTGATGTACATATTTAGATAGTTTAATTTTCTCTTTAAAAATATGAACAGGCTTCAGAAAGAGAATACAAGCAGAAGAAAACTAAAGTCAATTATATTCCTATATATGCCTCATCACATTTCGATTTTATTGCAATATGCTTCTTCTTACAATTGAAAGCTTATATGAAATTTTGGTTATAAGCACAATAGTCCCTTGGTAATTTTGAGGGCCTGTTACTAGAGCTATTGTGCATGCTATGAATTGTTTATATTCAAGGACTCCATCTAAAATGATGTATAATTTTCTTTTATCTTTTATAGGTTTTTATACACATTAAACAAACTTTGCATTGGTGAAAGTTCCCCTGATAATATGAATGCAGTGTAATATAGCCGCTATATATTATTGAAGAAATCCTGACAGAATAGAAAATGTTCTATACACATGCAATATATTTTTTTATGTCTTTTTAATGCAAAGTTGTTTGATTCCATTGATGTAGAATACTTGTTGGGTCAAATATAATGATAATATCCTACTCACTAATTTTCATAATCATGCTGTGTGGAGGTAAATTTTTAAGATATACCACCATGGTCTGTGATTAGTAATTATATTTTGGATGACATTCAAGGGGACATCTTAGTAACTTTTCATCTGTTCATGTATATTACACTTGTATTTTCATAATGAACAGGTCGCCTTTCTAATCTAACTAACGTAATAAGGTTAGGTTTCTGGAAGGATTAATTTTATGCAATAACACAGTAGGTGTCACAGCGAAGACAACAGGAGATAATTTCTAATGCTGCTTAGCTTCTTATTGTCCTTTTGTATAATGCTTGGGTAAAGGTTGTTTCTTAAGCCTTTAAAGATTATTTCTCACAACATTCTGCAGGGCTTTGGTTTATGTTATTCTGATTATAAAAGAAATTTATCATTTGCTACTACCTTCGAAAAGTATCAGTGGAATTTGGGGCAGTAGCACTAGTTATGGAGATACTGGCAGTTGGTATTGTATTTGCTTGTACTGTGGGAAGACGTTCACTTGGAAGATTGCTTGGAGGTCTAGGATGTGTAGTAATTGTTATATAAAGATAATGAAATCCAATGGTAGGAGGAGGAGGTTGTCAATTAAATCATGGTACATTGGGAAGAGGAGGAAGACGAACAGGAAGAGGAGGTGGTTGTACAAATACTATATCAGGACGTAGTGGATAATATTGTACACTATAGGGTTTAGGCTCAGGAAGATCACGAGGAGGAGTTGAAGGATCTAGTGGTCTTTTAGGATCATGTGGTCCTCTGGGGTCTCCTTGACACTCACCAGACTGTGGAAGAAATAAAATAAACAACTTCAAATTAGATATTTCACAAAGAATTGTTAGCATATACACTTTCTGAGCAAGGTGTAATTTTAGATGACTTCTAAACATCCTACTCTCCCAAGACATTTGCTGGCCTGAGTTTATTAGCCCTGTTCTGTTATAAAATTCTGTAACACTGGAAGCAGAAGAAGTTAGAGATTTCATGTTGCAGAAAAAGGATACTCTGACTATAATAAAAGTTCCTTGTAGTGAAGACAAGCATATGGCATTTCAGTGTCGGGGATCAGAGTGACCTCTGGCACATGATATGCAAATTGCATGGACACTTCTCATGGCCTCTTTCTACTCTCTGAGTCTTCACTCATATTTACTCTGGCCTTGGTACACTCATTGTGATTACAGTCTATGAAGTGAGGGAGAATATATGTATTTGTCTTCTGAGCATGGCTTACTGTACTTACTGCATTTTATATTTCCAACTATATTTCTGAAATTTTCATATTATATTTTTTATAAAATCCAAAACTAAACTGGCAGAGAAACTGGTGTGAATTCAATAGAAATAAAAAGGAACGACACTGAGTACAAATAGTCCAGTGTGGGTGAGGGGATTATGGATCTGGGTTTGGGGAGACTAGTGTGAAGTCAAGGAAAGTCCACCCAACTGGAACATGAAAATCCCACACAGAAGCTTGATACTTCATGGTAATTGAATATTAATAGACACAGTTGGGGCCACAGAGCACTATGATGCAGGATAGAATTTTACAAAGTATAATAGGACGTCCTTGGCATGAGGATGAGGCTTGCAGGTTCTTCTTCTGCTTCTTGAGTCACTGGAGAAAAGGACATGTCTAAGCCAAGTGTAGACTATGCTATGACAAACAGGCTTCTTACAGTCCTACTTTGTGGTAATTTATTTTGCAGCAACAGAAATCTGTTACATGGTTTTAAGTAAATGTCCTCAAAGACACTCAGGGACAATGTTTCACCGTTTTTCTGAGCATACCAGTTCCGAATAAAAGCTTAGATGACACTGAATGGAAAGAAAATATTATGAACAAAGTCTTAAGCTGGCTCTTAGTAGATGATGTCACTGAAATGAATCTCAAATGCAAGTAGTTGCTATACATTTTGGGAAAAGTCTTTGTCACTCCAGAGTTTAGAATTGTATGGGATTTTAATTCTAATGTGTTTCAAACACGTTCCAGAGTTTTTAATTTAAGGAATGAGCTAATGCTAGCAGTGGTGGAGGTCCAGAGGTGTTTTATGTGGCTATATAATCTGAGTAGTTAAAGTATAAAATATTTCTAATATAGGCCAAAGAGAGGAAGAATAGTTGTCTCTGTAGTGGAAATGTTGTCATTGTATCCTATACAACCTGCATGACTAAAGAAAATTCTGGGTATTTTTTGTTTTTTTTTAAAGATGAAAGTTATACTGGGTTCCACATCCTGGAGCCATAAATTGCTTCCGTGGGAAGGAAGTCATTGAAATGAGGTGGGAAGTCTCTAGAATACAAAGGGCCATGTCACCAGAGGACAGTATGTGCTCTTGTTCCTGTGCTGTTGATCCTAAGTGAAGCTTGTCTGCAGCTTTTATTTTCGAGACATCATTCATTCATTTGTTGAGTTCTTTCTCTACTTCATTATTTGTCACATTGGCTTTACTAATTCCAAAGTATAGGCTAACTTGTACATGTCCCTCTATTCTGTTTTGCCTGTTTTTTGCATGTCTCGACTTTTCAGATTTTCACTTGTATCATTATAATGACATTTTTGAAAACCTGAAGTCAGCGTGCTACTTTTGCATTTCTCTTAACTTTAGATATTCCTCAGAAAATGAACATCAGTTAACATCATACCTACTTTAAAGGTCTTGTGACCCAGGATCATTGTCCTGCATGCTTTTTCTCTGATCTCCTTCTTTCTTTGCAACTCTGTAGTAAAGGTCAGGCATGTAAGCCCTGCTCACTCCTCATGGCCCCTCACAGTTCTGCTTCTCTCTTTCCTCCTACATGCCATATGACTTCTACTCATATTATTGTTGAACTATATTATTTCAAGATACATGTATGTTACTAATGTTTTCTCTATCTTCTTAGTTCATTGACTCAGGGCAGACATTAGAGAAAAGGTGTTCTATTTTAAATATTGATCACTGCATGCAAGGTCATTCAAAAATTTATTGTCATTTATCTACGGATAAAGTTTAGGGAAAACAGGTCACATTATTTTTGTTTTTGATGAAACAAAAAATTCACTGAATATTTTTGTGTTTCCTTTCTACATCCTGATATCAATCTGGATATTATGCAGTAGTAAAATTTCTTGGGTAAATCTGTTATTTTCCCAATGGTTTATTACAATCTCTGTGACTATTAAATTATAACAAATTTTCAAAGTGGAAATTAAAGCACTTGTTTAACGTTTTATCAGTAATGTACAGGTGGTATACATTAGAAAATGCAGTTAAATCAAGTTAAAAAGTCTGACATAAGAGGTCATAAGAGAACATCAAGGTTTGTGACAGGGACAATTGATACTCACCAGGAAGCATCTTGTAAGAACCCAGAAGCAGAAGACCAAATACAATGGTTTCATTTTTGGTAGCCCCTGGAATTTAGCACAGTGGCTGGTTAGTATTATTTTATAAAATGAAATGGCATTATTGGGAACTTGTTCCAAGATATATCCGTAGTGCAGTGTATCTTAAAATAACTTTCTGAATTTTGTCACCATCTCAGTATTAGTGACATAATATTGTTAGCTCATAACATTTGACTCTCAAGTGAATGGACCAATTTTCATTTTCTACTTGTTAGGTTGGAGGAGTAAAAATGCCACATATTTGTGCTTGAAGAGTCTGAGCAACTGAATATTTTAAAAAAGAAAGCTTTTCTTTAACAGTAATTATGTTGAAATGGACTTCTTATATTTGTGCATTTTGCTTTACATTAAAATTGCAGTTCCATAGCATCAAGTTAGAGTGTTCACAGACCCTTTCGCTTTCATTTGCTTCCCCATACCCGTTAGTTTATTGTCATGTGTGGATTTAGATAGGTTAGTTTGTTCTTCAGAAACATGAGTAGTCTTCAGAGAGAGAGAATACAAACAGAAGACAACAAAAATGAATTACATTCCAATATATGACCCATCTCATTTTGATATTCTTGGGTTCTGCTTCTTTATAATTGAAAGTTTACAGGAAAGTCTGTTAGAAGCATGTAGGTAACTTTGGGGGCCTGTTTCTAGACCATCTGTGCATGCTATGAATCATACATATTCAAGCAGTCCATTAAAAATGATATACAATCTTCTTGTAATTTTATAGGTTCTTAGACACATTAAACACTCTTGGGATTAGCGATAACTCTCATGAACATATGGATGCTATGGATTATTGAAAAAAATCATTGTAGAATAGAAAGTTCTCAGTACACAAATATATATTTTCAACCTTGCATGCAAGGTTGGTTGAATCCATGGATGCAGAATCCTTGTTGGGTTAAATATAATGATGACACTTTACCCATTTATTTTCAGGAAGCGCTGAGTGGATACCTACCACTATGCTCTGTGTGTAGCATTATTTGAATGGTGACACTCAGGCAACATCTTATTATCTTTTCATCTGCTTTCATGATTGTACATTACAGTTGTATTTTTCCTAATAATTACTTTGCCTCCTGGAACAAGGTTAGGTTTCTGGAAGGATTAATTTTATGCAAATAGCACAGTGGGTGTTGTGATCATCACAATGATGGCAACACTAGATGCTGTACAATGCTGCTCAGCTCTTCATTTTCTTTTTCTATAATGCTTGGGTAAAGGTTATTTCTTAAGACTTTTAAAGATTTTTTTTTCTCCAAAAATTCCACAGTGCTTTGGCTTATTTTATTCTGCTTTCAAAAGGCCATTTAGTGTTTTCCAATATCTTCAAGATGTACCAGGGAAATTTGGGAGATGAGGCTGAGTTATTAAGACATTGACAAGTGGTATTGGTTTGCTTGTACTATGTAAGAGGTGGAGTAGGAAGATTGCTTAGAAGAACAGGGTGTGAAGTGACTTTTCTATAAGCATGATGAAAACCAAAGGGAGGAAGAGGAGGTAGTTGATGCAATCCTGGACCAAAGGGTCTGGCTCATGACCCACAAAATATAGCAAGGATTCTCTTAGCCTGTTTCTACTCTCTGGGTCTTTACCCATATTTACCTTGTCCTTGATTCACTCATTGGGATTCCAATCTGGAAAGCGAGAGAGAATATATTGTATTTGTTTTCTGAGCATGTGTCACTGTACTTACTACATTTTATAGTTCCAACTGTGCTCCTAAAATTTTCATATTGTATTTCTTTTAAAATAAAAGTTTTGCTTGCAGGGAAACTGGTGAGGATTTAATAGAAATAAAAAGGAGTGAAACTGAGTACAAATAGTCCAGTGTGGGTAAGGGGATTGTGGATCTGGGTTGGGGGAGACTAGTGTGAGGTCAAGGAAAATCCATTCAATAGGAATATAGAAATCCCACTGGAAGTTTGTTAGTTTTTGTTAATTAAATATTAATAAATCCAATTGGGGCTACTCAGTACAGTGATCTAAGATGGAATTTTATGCAGTGTGAAAGTTTGTCCTTGGCATGAGGATGGAACTGGCTTCCAGGTTCCTCCTCTGCCTCTTAAGTACCTTGAGAAAAGGACATGTCTAAGTCAATTCTAGACTGCTATGAGAAACAGGCTTCTTACAGTCCTAATTTGTGGTAATTTATTTTGCATCAACAGAAATCTGTTACATGTTTTTCTGTAAAAGTCCTCAAAGACACTTAGGGAATATGTTTTGTTCTCAGCATACATGTTCTCAGTGAGAGGTTAAATGACATTGAATGGAAAGAAAATATTATGAACAAACCGTTAAGCTGGCTCTTAGTAGATGTGATCACTGAACTGAATCCCAAATGGAAGGAGTTGCTATACATATTGGGAAATGTCTCTGTCACTCCAGAGTTCAGAATTGTCTTGGATTTTAATTCCAATATGTTTCAAAACACATTCCAGAGTTTGTACTTTAAGAAATAAGTTTACCATAGCATCGGGAAGGTCCAGATATGTTTCACATGCCTAAATAGACTGAGTAGTTACAATACAAAGTGTTTTAAATGTAGGCCAAAGAGAGGCAGAATAATTGTCTCTGTTGTGTAAATTCTGTGGTTGTATCCTGTACTACCTGCATGACTAAATAAAACTATGGTTATTTTTTTTGTCCTTTGGAAAATGACAATCATACATGTTTCCACATCCTGGAGTCATGTGATTGTGTTATAATGACATTCATGCCTGAGTCCTATTCAGAGCTCATTGTCTGTGAGTTATTTAATGTTGCCTAGATGTCTAGACAGTGTTTGCCTTGGTTCTGCCCTTGGTGAACACTCAGTGTCTCACCTGCTATGCTAACCCCCAGTTTAGTGATTTCTCCTAAGGTTCAACATTACAAATAAACACAGCTGAAAAGTGTTGAGGGAAACAAATGCATGATGAAGTTGGAGTGCTTTGGAGAGATGAAAGGTTAAGAATTGCTTCAGTGGCAGGGAAGCCTTTGAAATGAGGTGAGAAGACTCTAGAACACAAAGGGCCATGCCAATTAGAGGGACAGCATGTGCTCTTGTTCCTGTGCTGCTGATCCTAAATCAATCTGGTCTAGAGCTGATATTTTGGAGACAATGCCCATTCATTCACTCATTTGTTGAGTTCTTTCCCTAATTTATCATCTCACATATTGCCTTCAGCAATTCTGCCCAGTAGGGAAGTTACAGGTGAGTTTTCACTTCTGATGTTTATAATGATGCAGGAGAAAATGCCTTATATTTGTTTATGGAGACTCTGAGCAATAGAAGAGTTTCAAGTAATGTTATTGATTTTACAGTAAATATTTTGCAATGGATTGTTTCCCTTGTACATTTTGCTTTACAATACCAGGCTTCTGGAGACACACACACATTTGATATATTAATACTTTTATTTGGCCAAATGGGATGAACTTAATTACTCATGATACCTAAAAGATAAAGAAGAGGTCTTCCTATTAGATGTAATTAAAGGGGAAATCATCATTTATTAATTGGCCTAGATTTTACATTAAACTATATAATACTTGTCTAAAATGAATGTTCTCTGATCTGCTTTCTAGCATCTAACTGTGTCCCACCAATCAAGACTAAAAGGGATAGATATTTTAGCTCTGTTTTCCTTTAAGTTTCTTAAAGTTTGTGATGAATTTTAAGAACCCAGCTCTTTGAGCTTTTCTGTCAAATCAGTGCACACAGTAGCCTGTCTGCTCCTATACCAACTCCACTGATAGCTTACATGTGGCAGGCAAACAGTGCAACCATGAAATAATCTTAGAAATGTTGTTTCACTCAATATTATACCCAAATATGCTAAGTTGTTTTTTCTTAAGATATATTTCATATGAATCCAGAAAATAATCAAAATTACTGTAAATATATGTCAGAGTAAATTCTCTTTCAGAGTATATTTAAGTAGCCCATCGTTATAAACATTAAAGAACAATAATGTATAGGTAAAAGGAAAGAATAAAAATGTGTCACCCTTTGTTCAATCCTTTCCTCAGAGTCTGACCTGCCAGAGTTTCCTTATTCATTGTGAGGAGATATTGCTTTGTTTTCTTAGTGTTGTTTTCTATTCTTCTCTCATATATTATTACATCCTGACTGAAGTTTCTTTTTGCTCCCCTTCCTCTCACCTCTCTCCCCAACTCCCCTCTCCCCCCAGAGACAGTGCCCTTGTATTCCTTCTGAATAAGACAGGCTTCCCAGGGACATCAACCAGATGAGGCAAAGTAAGCTACAATATGGCACATACTATCAGAATAAGGCTGGACAAGGCAACCCAGAGGACAAGGGTCTCACAGGTAGGCAAAACAGTTAGGGAGAGCTCCCACCTCTATCATTAGGATTTCTACAAGAACAGCAATCTACTCAGCCATAAAGTAAATGGAGAACACATAGGACAGACCCCTACAGGCTGCAAGTTCCCATGAATTCTGTTCAGTTTAGTCTGAGGCCAGTTGTCCTATGGGGTGTTCCTGATCCCTGTGATTCCTCTGCTTTTTTCCTTTCCCTCCTCTGTAGGGCTGCCAGGGCTCTGCTTAATGTTTGGCTGAGGGACTCTGCTTCAACTCCCATCAGGTGCTGGATGAAGTCTCTCTGGTTTCTTTGGTGATGATTTTACTGAGCTCCAGCCCCTTCATACTCTGCAAGCAGGACAAACTTTAGGTTAAAGGTCTTGTGGATGGGTTAGTGTCTCAATGCCTCCAGCTAAATCCTTGCCAGGTTACAGAAGATGACTATTTCAGGCCCCATGTGCTCCATTACTAAAATCTTTGCTAGACTCACTCTGCATGGAGTAAGCTTTCCATGGAGTTCCCATTGCACTAGCTTTCTACCTCTCCCCCAAAGTGTTCCCCCAATTCTAATATTTACTGTTCTGCCTTCCCAGGGTGATCCTTGCCTCACCTCTTAAGCACTCATTGTTATTTAGCCTCTCTGTGTTTGTGCATTGTAGCATGATTGTCTTTTACTTTACAGGTAATATCCACTTATAAGTGAGTAGACACCATTTTGCCTTTCAGGTCCTTACTGTGGATGACTTTTTTCTAGTTCCATCCATTTGTCTGCAAATTTCATGCTGTGACTGTTTTTTAACACCTGAGTAATACTCCTTGGTGTAAATGTGCTGTGTTTTCTTTATTCTTCAGTTGAGGAACAACATACTTGTTTCTACTCTCTGGTTATTGCAATTTAAGCTGCTATGAGGATAGCTGAGCAAGTGTCCTTCTGGCAGGATCGACTATCCCTGGTGTACATGTCCAGTAGTGCTACAGCTCAGTCTTGAGTTAGGTTTTATCCCAATTTATGAGAGACCAGCATATTGATTTCCAAAATGGTTGTACAATTTTGCATGGCCATCAGCAATGGAGGAGTGTTCCTCTTGCTCCACATTCTTTCCAGCATGAGTTTATAATCTTAGACTTTTTGACAGGTGAAGAATAGATTTCCAGAGTGGTTTTGAATTGCAATTCCATAATGCCTAGTGATGTTGAATATTTCCTTAAACGTTTATTTCCATTTGAGTCTCCTCTGTTGAGAATTCTCTTTTTAGCATTTTGTGGTTTGTTGATTTCCAGTTTTTTTAAAATATATATTGGAAATCAGCTTTCTGTCAGATGGCTGCCCTTTTGTCCTATTGATAGTGTCCTTAGCCTTGCAGAAAGCTTTTTAGCTTCACGAGGTTCCATTTATTAACTGTTGATCTTACTGCCTGTGATATTGTTGTTCTATTTTAGAAGTTGTCTCCTATGATAATGGGTTCAATGCTATTCGGTACTTTCTCTTCTGTTAGATTCAGTGCATCTTGTTTTATGTTGAGGTCTTTGATCCATTTGCACCTGAGTTTTGTGCAAAATGATCTATACAGGTGTATTCTTATTCTTTTCCATGCAAACATCTAGTGAGACCAACTCCATTTACTGAAGATGCTTTCTCTTTTTTCCATTACACACATCTGGCATCTTTATCAAACTCAGGTGTCCTTAGGTCTATACAATTATGTTTGTGTCTTCTACTCATTTCACTTTATCTACCTGCACGTTTTCCTGTTATTAAATATGCATTTTTATTATTAATGCATCTTGAAATCTCTAAAAGTTCTGTTAATGTAAATGATTATTTTACATATCCTGGGTTTTTCTTTTTCCATATGAAGTTGAATTTTGTTTTTTTAAGGTCTGTAAAGAATTGTGTTGGAATTTTGATTGAGATTGTGTTGACTCTATAGATTGCTTTTGGAAGAATGGCTATTTTTACTTTACTAATTTTATGGATATGATCTATGAACATGGGAGATCTTTCCATTTCTGATATATTCTTAAATTTCTTCCTTCAGAGACTTGAAATTTTGGTTATACATGCGATTCAGTCCAAGATATTTTATATTAATAGTACCTATTTTGAAGTGTGTTATTTTCTGATTTCTTTCTTATCCCAGTTGTCAATTGGGTATAGGTATACTGATTTTTTAAGTCAGTCTTGTATGCAGCCACTTTAATAAAGGAGTTTATCAGCCGTATGCATTCTGTGGTAGAAATTTTGGGGTAACTTATGTATGTTATTATATTACCTGCAAATAATACTTTGATATTTCCCTTTCTAATTTTCATCTACTTGATTTTCTTTAGCTCTCTTACTGTTATAGCTAGAATTTCAAATGCAATATTGAATAAATCCCACAGAGTGGAGAGCTGTGTCCTCAGGTAATGCTATGTCCAATTTTCTGAGAAACCACCACATTGATTTCCAAAGTGGTTGCACCATCTTGTAATCCCACCAACAATGTAGGAATGTTCCTCTTTCTCTACATCATTGCCAGCATCTACTATCACCTGAGTTTTTAAACTTAGCCATTCTGATTGGTGTGAGGTGGTATCTCAGGGTTGTTTTGATTTGCATTTCTCTGAGGACTAAGGGTGTTAAGCATTTCTTAAGGTGCTTCTTGACCATTCGAGTTTCCTCAGTTGAGAATTCATTGTTTAGCTTTGTACCCCATTTTTTAATAGGGTTATTCAGTTGTCTGGAATTTAATTTCTTGTGTTCTTTGTATGTATTTGGTAAGAGCCCTCTATCAGATGTAGGATTAGTAATGATCTTTTCCCAATCTGTTGGTTGCTATTTTGTCTTATTGACAATGTCCTTTGCCTTACAGAAGCTTTGCAATTTGATGAGGTCCCAGTTGTCAATTCTTGATTTTAGAACATAAGCCATTGATGTGTCCTGTTCAGAAACTTTTCCCCTGTTCCAGGTATTCGAGGGTCTCCCCCAACTTGATCTTAGAGCATAAGCCATTGATGTATTCCGTTTAGGAACCTTTTTCCTGTGCCTACGTATTCGAGGGTCTCCCCCAACTTCTCTTCTATTAGTTTCAGTGTATCTTGCTTTAGGTGAAGGTCCTTTATCCACTTGGAGTTCAGCTTTGTACAAGGGGATAAAAATTGATTAATTTGCATTCTTCTACATGCTGTCCTCCAGGTGAGCCAGCACCACTTGTTGAAAATGCTGACCTTTTTCCACTGGATGGTTTTAGCTCCCTTGTCAAAGATCAAGTGACAACAGGTATATGGGTTCATTTCTGGGTCTTCAATTCTATTTCACTGATCTTCCTGCCTGTCTCTGTACCAATACCATGCAGTTTTATCACTACTGCTCTGTAGTACAGTTTGAGGTCAGGGATGGTGATTCCCCCAGAAGTTCTTTTATTGTTGAGAATAGTTCTTGCTATCCTAGGTTTTTTGGTATTCCAAATGAATTTGCTCATTGCTCTTTCTATCTCTATGAAGAATTGATTTGGAATTTTGATGGGGATTGCATTGAATCTGTAGATTGCTTTTGGCAGGATGGCCATTTTTACTAAGTTTATCCTGCGAATCCACGAGCATGGGAGATCTTTCCATCTTCTGAGATCTTCTTCGATTTCTTTCTTCAGAGACTTGAAGTTCTTGTCATATAGATCTTTCACTTGCTTGGTTAGATTCACTTCAAGATATTTTATTTTATTTGTGGCTATTGTGAAGGCTGTCATTTCCATAATTTCTATTTCAACCTGTTTATCCTTTGAGTAGATAAATGATATTGATTTGTTTGAGTTGATTTCATATTCAGCCACTTTGCTAAAGTTGTTTATCAGGTTTAGGAGTTCTCTTGTGGAAATTTTAAGGTCACTTAATTATACTATCATATCATCTGCAAATAGTGAAATTTTGACTTCTTCCTTTCATATTTGTATCCCTTTGACTTCCTTTTGTTGTCTAATTGCTATAGCTAGGACTTCCAGTACTATATTAAATAGGTAAAGTGCGAGTGCCAGCCTTGTCTAGTCCCTGATCTTAGTGGGATTGCGTCAAGTTTCTCTACATTTAGTTTGATGTTGGCTACTGGCTTGCTGTATATTGCTTTTGCTATGTTTATGTATGGGTCTTGAATTCCTGATGTTTCCAAGACTTTTAACATGAAGGGATGTTGAATTTTGTCAAATGCTTTCTCAGCGTCTAGCCAGATGACCATGTGTTTTTTTTTCTTTGAGTTTATTTATGTAGTGGATTACATTGATGGATTTCTGGATATTGAACCATCCCTGCATTTCTGAAATAAAGCCCACTTGATCACGATGGATAATTGTTTTGATGTCTTTTTTGATTCAGTTTGCAAAAATTTTATTGAGTATTTTTGCATCAATATTCATAAGAGAGATTGGTCTGTAGTTCTCTTTCTTTGTTGGGTCTTTCTGTGGTTTGTGTATGAGCATAATAGTAGCTTCATAGAACGAATTGGGTAGTGTTCCTTCTGTTTCTATTTGGTAGAATAGCTTGAAGAGAATTGGTATTAGGTCTTCCTTGTAGGTCTGATAGAATTCTGCACTAAAGCCATCTGGCCCCGGACTTTTTTTGGTGGGAAGACTTTTAATGACTTCTTCTATTTCTTTAGGGTTTATAGGACTGCTTAGATGTTTTATCTGCTCCTGATTTAATTTTGGTATCTAGTACCTGTCTAGAAAATTGTCCATTTCATCCAGATTTTCCAATTTTGTTGAGTATAAGCCTTTCTAGTAGGATCTGATGATTTTTTTTAATTTCCTCAATTTTGTTGTTATGTCTCTCTTTTCAGTTCTGATTTTATTAATTTGTATACTGTATCTGTGTCCTTCGTTTAGTCTGGCTAAGGTTTATCTATCTTTTTGATTTTCTGAAAGAACCAGCTCCTGGTTTTGTTGATATTTTGTATAGTTCTTTTTGTTTCTACTTGGTTGATTTCTGCCCTGAGTTTAATTTTTCGTGCCATCCACTCTTCTTGGGTATATTATCTTCTTTTTTTTCTAGATCTTTCAGGTGTTCTGTCAAGTTATTAGTGTATGCTCTCTCCAGTTTCTTTTTGTAGGCACTTAGAGCTATGAGTTTTCTTCTTAGCACTGCTTTCATGGAGTCCCATAAGTTTTGGTATGATGTATCCTTATTTTCATTAAATTCTAAAATGTCTTTAATTTCTTTCTTTATTTCTTCATTGACCAAGTTATCATTGAGTAGAGCATTGTTCAGTTTCTACATGTATGTGGGCTTTCCATTTTTTTTGTCCATATTAAAGACAAGTCTTAGTCCATGATGATCTGATAGGGTACAAGGGATTATTTCAATCTTTTTGTATATTATGTGGCCTGTTTTGAGAACAATTATATGGTCTATTTTGGAGATGGTACCATGAGGTGCTGAGAAAAAGGTATATTCTTTTGCTTTAGGATCAAATGTTCTACAGATGTCAGTTAAGTCCAATTGGTTCATAACTTCTGTTAGTTTCATTGTGTCTCGGTTTACTTTTTGTTTCTATGATCTGTCCATTGCTAAGAGTGGGGTGTTGAAATCTCCCACTATTATTGTGTGAGGTGCAATGTACAATTTAACCTTTAGTAAAGTTTCTTTATGAATATGGGTGCCATTGCATTTGGGGCATAGAGATATTAAGGAGAAATGAATGTTGTTTCCTGTTATTTTTGTTATTGGCAATGGAGATATGTTTGTATAGCTACCTTCTTTTAGGGTTGTTGGAAGATAACTTTCTTGCTTTTTCTAGGTTATAGTTTCCCTCCTTGTGTTGGAGTTTTCCACCAATTATCTTTTGAAGTACTGGATTTGTGGTGAGATATTGTGTAAATTTTGATTTGTCATGGAATATTTTGGTTTCTCCATCAATATTGATTGAGAGTTTTGCTGGGTATAGTAGTCTGGGCTGGCATTTGTGTTCTCTCAGGGTCTGTATGATATCGGTCTAGGATCTTCTGGCTTTTATGGTCTTTGGTGAGAAGTCTGGTGTAATTCTTATAGGTCTGCCTTTATATGTTACTTTACCATTTTCCATTACTGTAGTATTTTTTCTTTGTTTTGTACATTGGATGTTTTGATTATTATGTGGCGGGAAGTATTTCTTTTCTGGTCTAAACTATTTGGGGTTCTGTAGGCTTCTTGTATATTTATGGACATCTCTTTCTTTAGGTTAGGGAAGTTTTCCTCTATAATTTTGTTGAGGATATTTACTGGTCCTTTAAGTTGGGAGTCTTCACCCTCGTCTATACCTATTATCCTTAGGTTTGGCCTTCTAATTGTGTGTTGGATTTCCTGGATGTTTGGGGTTAGGAACTTTTTGTATTTTGCATTTTCGTTGTCAGTTGGTTCAATGTTTTCCACGGTATTTACTGCACATGAGATTCTCTCTTCTATCTCTTCTATTCTGTTGGTGATGCTTGCATCTATGACTCCTGATCTCTTTCCTAGGTTTTCTATTCTCTTTGAGATTCATTAATTGTTTCTACTTCTATTTTTAGATCCTGGATGGTTTTGTTTAATTCATTCATCTCTTTGGGTGTGTTTTCTTGCAATTCATTAATGCATTTTTGTGTTTCCTCTTTAAAGGCTTCTACCTTTTTACCTGAGTTGTTCTGTACTTCTTTAGGGGAGTTATTTATGTCCTTCTTAAAGTCCTCTATCATCATCATGAGAAGTGATCTTAATTTTAAATCCTGTTTTTTTCTGGTTTGATGGGGTGTCCAGGACTTACTATGGTAGGAAAACTGGGTTCTGATGGTGCCAGGTAACATTGGTTTCTTTTGTTTATGTTCTTCTGCTTGCCTTTCACCATCTGCTTATCTCTAGTGTTACCTGTACTCACTGTCTCTGACTTTAGCCTGTCTTTCCAGTTATGTTGCTTGTGTCAGAACTCCTCAGAGATCAGATGTCTTTGTAATCCTGTGATCCTGAGGTTCTGGGTGGAAGAGCTCCTGGAACTCAAGATGCCTCTGTCATCCTGAAATCCTGCTTCTTCGAGTGCAGTGTCTCCTCCACTGCTCTGAGTGCAGTGGTTCCTCAGCTGCTCTGACTGCAGTGGTTCCTCTGGGATGGATCAGGACATGGTGTTTTCAGAGGAGCAGACCAGCTAGGTGTCTGCCCCAGTCAAAAGTACCAAGGGAGAGTTGGAAGGGGAGTTGTATTCCAGAAGGGGAGGGTTTGGGTGGTTGATGTGTCCTGAGTGCCCAAGGCTCCCTGTTGCAGCTCTGGGGCTTAAGGTTTTAGGGGAGGTTTCTTACCTGTTGTTCTAGGAAGGTTCAGGTTATGGTGTCTTCAGAGGAGCAGTCTACCTAGGTGTCTGCCTCAGACAAAAGGAACTCTTATTTTAAAAAAACTCTGTAACACTGGAAGCAGAAATTAGAGATTTCTTGTTGCAGACAATGGTGTTTGAATTATAATAAAATTTATTTGTACTGGAGAGAGCAGGTAACAATTAGTCAACATGAGATTAGAGTGGCCTTTGGCTCATAACCTCTAAAAACCTAGGGACTCTTTTCACGGCCCCCTTTTACTGTCTTGGTCTTTTCCCATATTTACACTGACCTGGATACACTCATTGAGAGGGTACATGGTCTTTGTCTTCTGAGCATGGGTTACAGTGTATACTACAATTTCTAGTTCCACCTTGTTCTGAAATTTTCATGTAACATTTTTTAAATTAAAAATTAAAAGGACAATGTTGGGAATCAATAGACATGATAAGGAATGACACTGAGTATAAACAGTCCAGTGTGGGTAAGGGAATTATGGATCTTGGTTGGAGGAGACTAGTGTGAGGTCAAGGAAAATCCACCCAATAGGAACATGAAAACCTCACATAGAAGCCTGTTACTTTATGTTAATTAAATATTAATAAACCAAATTGGGACCACTCAGTACTGTGATACAAGATGGAATTTTACAAAGTGTGAAAAAGATGTTCTTGGGATGGGGAGGGAACTGCCTTCCAGGTTCCTCTTCTGCCTCTTGAGTCACTTGAGAAAAGGACATGTGTATGTCAAGTGTAGACTGCTATGACAAACAGGCTTCTTACAGTCCTAATTTGTGGTAATTTATTTTGTAGCAACTGAAACCAGTTGCATGTTTTTTAGTAAAAGTTCTCAAAAACACTCAAATAAAATGTTTCTGCTTTTGTTCTGAGAATACAGGTTCTCAGTGAAAGTTTAGATGACATTGAATGGAAAGACAATATTATTAACAAACTCTTAGCCTTGCTTTTAGAAGGCCTACTCACTTAAATGTATTACAAATTAAAGTAGTTGGCATACATATTGGGAAATGTCTCTGTCAGTAAAGAGCTTATAATTGCTCTCAATACTTTGAAAATATGTACCAGAGTTTGTACTTTTAGTAGTTAGTTAATCCTAACATTGATGGAGGTCCAGATGTGTTTCATGTGCCTACATAGAATAAGTAGTTACAATACAAAATGTTTCAAATATAGGCCAGAGAGTAGTAGAATAGTTGTCTCTGTAGTGTAAATGCTGTGGTTCTATCATGTACCACCTGTATGACTAAATAAATCTGTTTCTTTTTGTTCCTAGGAAAATGACAGTCATACATGTTCCACATCCTGAAGTCATAAGATTATTTGTGTGACCTTGAGATTCATACCTGAGTCCTATTTAGAGTTCATTGGTGTGAGTCATGTAATGTTTTCTATTTGTCTAGCCAGTGCTTCCTTGGTATTGTACTTATTCAACACCCAGTGTCTCACTTGCTATGTTAACCCCCAGTTTTGTGTTTTATCCTAAGCTTTAACATTAAAAATAAACACAGGTGAAAAAAAACAAATTTGTTGAGGGAAATAATGCTTTAGGAAGTTGGAGTGCTATGGATAGATAAAAGGTTAAGAATTGCTTCAGTGGCAGGTAAGTTTTTGAAATGAAGTCAGAAGACTCTAGAACTCAAAGGGCCATTTCAAGTAGAGGGACAGTATGTGCTCTTGTTCCTGTGCTGCTGATCATAAACCAATCTGGTGTGGAGCTGATATTTTGGAGACAATACCCATTCATCCACTCATTTTTGAGTTCTTTCCATAATTTGACATCTGACACATTGCTTTCAGCAATTCTGCCCAGTGGGGAGGGTATGGTCTTTCCAATCTGTCTTTGAATCAAGATTTAGAACTCTCAGGTCCTTACCCAGCACTGTGTGTACCTGGATGCTGCCATGCTTCTTGTCACAATTATAATGGTCTTAACCTCTGCATCCATAAACCATCCCCAATTAAATGGTTTCACTTATAAGTGTTGCCTTGGTCATGGTGTCTGTTGACAGCAGTAAAGCCCTAATTAAGACACTTACCTTAATAATCTTGCTCTCCAGGACATTTATATTTCTGGCTTTCAGTTTTACTTCTTTCTTTCATTACAATTCCATAGGAAATGTCAGTAATATTTGCCAAATTCATTCCTCATGTCCTTTCACATTTCTGTTTGTCTCTTGCCCCCCCCAACTTCCCAGTGTACCTCTCTTATTGATACGTTAATAAAACATAATATTTCTAGACACATCTATGGGATTAGTGCTCTCTTTATTTTTTGTAGTTCGTTGAGTCATGGCAGACATTTGATACAAAGCGTTCCATTTCACAGGCTGATCACCCTGGATGTAAGTTCAGGATTTCAATTTTAGTTGCCAAGGAAAAAATTCTAGTGTGGTGAAGATACTTCACATTAATTTTATTGTTTCTGCAACATTAGGAATTAGCTGAAAATTGTCATTTCTTAAGGAGATTCTGATATTGATCTGAATTGTATGAATTGATAAAGTTTTATTTGACATATCTATCATTTTATTAATGCTTGAACCACTTTGCAGTGATGACTTCACCTCTCACTTGTGGCTTAAGGTGATGGTTTAAATATGATTAAACGATTGTTCTTGGAAAAAAGCCATTATACCACAGGTGCTGTAATTGGAGATAATTTTTTAAATTTATATTCAAGAACAATATAATCAATACATAAATTCAGTAAATATACGTTTTTTTCTTCATCTCAAACAATTGCCATTTTGTCAGATTAACTCTAAGGGTTAAAAAAGATCATACACAAACACCTGAAATTTATTTAAGTGATGATTGGCAATTTCTCTGCTCATACACAAAGATTTTTTTTTTCTAATTTAAGGCAGCAATTATTAATTTTCTTATTTAATTAATTAATCAATTAATTTTTTAATTATTCACTTTACATCCTGCTCCCTGTCTCCCTACAGGTCTCCCCTTAACACAATCCTTCCCCCATTTATCCTTCTCTTTTTTTGTGAGCAGCTGGTGATTCCTTGGCTAATCCTTGTTCTTGTTATCTTTGTGACATTAGACACAACCCTCCACTGAGTGCAGACAAGGCACCCCAGCAACAAGAGCCTATCACACAGGCAACAGCTTCTGACACTCCATTTTTTCAGAACTGATGGGAAGACCAAGCTGCAGATCTGTTATGTGGGCAGGGAGGCCGAGGTCCAGCCAATATATGTTCTTTGGTTGATGGTTCAGTCTCTGAGATCCCCAAGAGTGTAGGTTAGTTAATTCTATTTGTCTACCTGTGGAGTTGCCATCCCAGTCAAGTGGTACAGTCCTTCCTCCTATTCTTCCATAAGAGGCTTCCAGCTCCATCAATTGTTTGGCTGTGGGTGTCTGCATCTTTCTGAGACAGCTGGTAGGTGGAGCCTTTCAGAGGTCAACCATGCTGGACTTGTGTCTGGAAGCATAACAGAGTAACATTAATAGTGTCATGGATTGGTTGGTGCTCATCCATGGGATGGGTCTTAATTTGGGCCAGTTTTTTGTTGACTATTCCCTCAGTCTCTGTTCTGTCCACAATCCCTGCATTTCATTTACACATGATAAGTTTTGGACTGAAAGTTTTGTGGGTGGGTTGTTTTTCTTATTTCTTCACCACAGTATCTTCCATGACAGGAGGCATCCTCCTAGGCTCCATATCTTCAATGTTGTCAATCACAGCTAAAGACACATTGATTTCTGGGCATCTCCTCTATCCCAATTCTCCCTCTCTTCCAGGAGATGCTCTCTATCTCCCCTCTTGCAGACTTACATTCATTCTCATGGCAATCAGGCCCTACCCCTCTCATGGACCCTCTACCTTTCTGTGGGGAAAGAAAAAATCCTCATGGGGAGGGGGGAGACTGGCAGCAGGGTCCCATGGTGGTCTGACAGCAGGGTCCAGGCATGCTTCATAAGCTGCTGGTGGAGGGTCCCACATTCACACAGCTGCTGTCCAATGGTGGCTGCTGTTCAAGGTTCCAAAGGCTGGGAACCTGGTGGAGGGAGCAGGCCCAGGAGACAAGTGGAGTATGGTTTTCCAAAGCTTTTATTGTTCATGGCATGGTGAATGGGTATAGATGGCTTGTGCTCCCCCCAAAAGCCAGGCTCCCCTGACTTTATAGGGAGGAGCAAAGAGGGAGGGAATAACTTAATTAGCTACGCCTCCCGGCCTTTAGATAACCCATTAATATTTTAGTTTCTAGAGGTGGAGACTTGCTATTCACGCCCTCTACCTGTGTGCTATGTGACTGAAGGTCACAGGTTAAATGGAGTTACCTCATTCATGGCCAAACATCCTACTCTCTTTTCTTTCATAAAAAGAGGGGGTGACTCTGTATTATCTGTAGTCTGCAAGGTGTAGGTTAATGAGAGATGTGGACCATATGGAGTAGTCTGGAATCCGGGAGCATGGGGAGATACTTGCAGTCCTGACAGGCAAAGTCCTGTTGAGTCTCAGGCTACCTCAAACCCAGTGCTTTACAGGGGGCCCAGGAACAGAGTTGAACGTCTTTAGTCCCAGAGGGTTTCTGGGGCTCAAAAGCTCCTTTGACCAGGCTATGTCCAAACCATCTCTTCATGGCCCAAATCTCACTCTTTTTAGTGAAAATTTTGGATGAGGTAGTCAAAAGAAAACACTATGTAGGCTGGAAGGTGTATCATAAGTAAGCCAAGGGTAATGGGAATTGAGGATAGGGTTTGGAAGGCAGGGGATCATTGAAACAATTAAACACAGGTTGTACAATTTGAGGGTAATGACATCTGATTAATCTAAATAGACATTATGTTTTCCTCACTAACATGTAACTTTAGCTATGTGACTGGCAAAAGAGTTCATCTGTAGCTGGAAGGTCTGGATCTGTCTTCTGTAGTGAGCATCTCTGGGTTCTCGTGTGGGTCTCTGGATCTCACCATGCTCTGGGGTCTTCAGTCACATGAGGTGGCTGGGAGAAAACAGCTTGGCATCTCAGGCAGGTTCCAGAAGATGGTGTGGACTCTGTTGGATCTGTGGGTATACCTGTAGGATAATCACAGCAGGGAAGCAGCATCTCTGGCAGGGAGATGTCTGTAAAGGCTGGATATTGAATACCCAAGGAGACCCAAATAACCCCCCTCCAAATCACCCCCAATTCTAGGGGTCACTGTTAAATTTGGTACTCCCTGCCTTGATTGGCTCTCTGATGAAGCCGTCTGGGTCCCACAGTGGCCTCTATCAAGGGAGAAACTTAGGGCCCTCAGAGAACTCGTAGAGGAGCAGCTATCTCTACAACTCATATGATAGGAAATTGCCTATCATATGGGAATTCCCCACAACCCTCAGGGTCAAAGAATAATAGAAAGAACACACCAGACCTGGAAAGCCCAACTCCAGAAACAACAAACCACCACTTATCCCCCTAATGTACAATTAATGATGGCCCTGACTACCCTAAACATATTCAACATCTAGAAAACCTCCAAACACCCTCCTATTTCCCTCCATTGGCACACGCCAAAATTAGCTCCCCCTGTCCTAGTACGATGGCGAGATCCTTTGGATGGAATTTGGAAGGGACCAGACCCCCTCCTCACAACTGGAGGGGTTTTGCTTGTGTTTTTCCACAGGACCAGCCCAAGCCTATCTGGGTCCCTGCCAGAAATGTCCAACACCAACCCACCAACCAAGATGATGGCCCGCCTCTCACTGACAGATCAGGAACCAAGGATGAAGAGGAGAAGGCAAAGGAGACATCATGCCCAGAGGAGCAGCAGGATCTCCTGGAAGGACATCCATGACCTGATGACAGCTGCCCAGGCCATGTGCCCTCCACAAGCCCCCCTCTCCTCTATTCTCTTGGCAGTTTTTGTCATCCTTCATGCTAACTCTGCTACCGCCCAGCCTCCCCCGAGCCTTCCCAACACCTACCATTGGAGATTCTATGCTAGGGAAACCTATAATGGACACAATAAAGTTATAGGAACCCAGGACCCACTTGAAGGATGTCGAACCAAGGTTGAGATCCCCCTACACCCAGAATCCATCTCCACTATCCCCAGCCCTTTTCTCTGCTTTCCTTACTGAAACACTGGTGAATGTCTCCAGGAGGTCTCCACATATGGAGGTTGCAGATATTAGAGCTGCAGGATGGAATCCACCAGTCTTGGTGGCACCATGCTCACCAACCTTAAAACTCATTTTCAGCTTTCCATCAGTGATCCATGGAATGAACATTGGCAAGACTGAGTCGTGGGTAAACTTTACCCCAATGGCTATGCCAGACACCAGGTAGCTGACCTACATGTCTCCTGTGAACTTGTCCCTGCCCCCAAATCAGCCTTTACTCATGCAAATATTATCCAACAGGAAAACCAGTCTCAGGAGAAACTACAAGCTACCCTCTCCTGGCTACAATACATCCAATATGCAGCAGACCTCCTTCCCCTGACGACCCATCCCAATTCCTCCCAATGCTTTGTCTGTGCCTCTCTCTCCCGACCATTATTAACAGCTGTTCCCATTAACTTTTCACTTTATGACCTCCATGGACCCCTGCCCATGAGGAAAACACAGGACATTCCTCTCTTTGACCTACCCTTACCTCTTTGCCTTGTAGGACCCTCCTCGAAACCCCATCTCACATGTGCTCATGACATCACCATTACCAAATCAGTATGTGTCAACCCTGCTGCCCTGCTCTGGTGCAAGGGCACTACAGGTGCCTGTATCAACCTTCATTTTCAAACCTCCTGTGCCCCCGTGATTGTTGTTCCTCAGGTTTATCTCTACGAACCTGAAGAGCTCGCCTTGCAGATGGGAGAAAGCCAAAAGAAGAGAGAGATCTTCATCCCTCTGCTCATTGGACTAGGCCTGGCTGTTTCACTTGGTGCTACTGGAACTGCTGGAGCAGCCCTTGTCCAAACACAGCATCTGGCCAGCGACTTCCAGGACAAGCTTGACCAGGCAATGGCCTCTACAACAGAAAGCCTTGAATCTCTTCAATGCCAAATAACCTCTTTAGCAGGAGTTGCTCTCCAAAAGCGGAGGGCCCTGGACTTGTTGACTGCTGAACAGGGGGCGACTTGTGTTTTGCTGGGGGAGGAATGTTGCTTCTATGTCAATGAATCTGGGCTGGTAGAACAAGATGTACAAATGCTCAAAGAGCTCCGGGGGAACCTCCAGGCTCGCTATACTCCCAACACCCCTACCCCTTGGTACTCTAACCCCTTGATGGCTTGGATTCTTCCCCCCCCCCCCCGTTGGCCCCATACTAGCCATTGAAGCCTTGCTTCTCTTTGCACCCTCTCTCATTCAGTTTCTAAAACAACGGATGAGTAACATTGCAAAGGTAACTACCAATCAGATCTTGGTTCAGTATCAGACTGTTTCAGACATAGGAGACATTTATTTTAATGACACCTCTCCTTTATAAAAGAAAAGAGAGGGAATTGTGTGGCACTGAGCTATGAGAGACAACCAGGCACCTGGTCAAACGAGCTTCTGAATCCTGGAGATCCTTTGGGACAGCAGGCGTTCATATTTGTTCCTGGTCCCCTGGCTCTCTTAGCTTCTGCCCTTCACAGACCCTCCCACAGAGAGAGGTTTATGGCCACCAGGTCACATAGGAATAGTGCCCCGGGCTTTCCTCAGGCATATGAGGCATCCCCAAAACCTCAGACCAAGCCAATAGGATCACCTGCTGCTAAAACCTACACCCACCCCAAACTCTATATATTGAGTTTAATTGAGAAGTAAAGGTGCACGCAAGAATCATCCTGTGTTGTTCAAGAACTTCTGTAGTGGACTCTCACCTCTTCATCAGATAGCTGGGGGCCTCTTACAGGCTCCAGACCTGTTAACACTGGGCAAGAGATCTGCTCTCTTTCCCTGCTACCTAGCCAGCACTTCTCGGCTTAACAAAGAGCTGTAACACTTCAGAAGACACTCCCAGAGCACCTTCGGGGTTCTCCTCTCTCTGCTGCAGAGAAAGCAACAGGCAGCAGCAGACCTTCCCTGCTGACACTCTACCCTGGACCACACACGGGCAGGGGCAGCAACAGTGACAGAGACAATGGCTGATTGCTCCCTATCCTCTGCCAAGCCGGAGGATTTGTGGGACCCATCTGGAGCAGGGTCCAACACCTCCTCACACCTGACTCTGAATCCCCCATTTCCTACTGACCCTCTCTACCACCTGGTTCTCTTCCTCCATCTTGTAGGCAGCATTATTAATTATATTGAGTTTCATATATATAAACGCACAAAAGACTTATTCCAATTTATAGCATAGAACTGCTTGTCAGATTAGAATATTCTCCAGATTAATTTTATAAGGAAAAGATTGCTAAGATAATCCATCCATGATTTTTTTTCTCTTATATTTGTAGGACGTGTAAATCATGAAAGTCAACTTTACAATTAGGTCAAGAAAAGCAACCTGTGAAGTTGCTGGAGTATGGAAACACACACGATTCATTTGTATAGTAAAATTGGCATAAGGATATAGATCTGAGCTTTCTCTATGGCAGTCACTATTCTTCTCTGACTATTAAATTAAACCAGAATTTCAAAGTTGAAATGAAAATGGTAGAGTGGTGTTTCAGGGGGTAACTTGTAGCTTGTATATGTCAGGAAATGCAGATAAATAACATGAAGAAGCCTGACATAAAAGTTAAAAAGGGAGTATGAAGACATATGGTAGGGACAATTGATACCAGGAAACATTCTATAAAAACCCAAAGGCCCAAGACCAAATACAAAGGTTTCATCTCTATGTATCCCCTTAAAGAATGCACAATGCCTGGTTAGCATCATGTTTAAAATGAATGGCATTATTTGGAACATGTCCTAGCACATGGGGTATCCATCATGTAGTATATCTTTAAATACTTTCCAAACCTTATCTTGCATTTAGTACTAATACATTGTCAGGTCATAATATTTGAGTAATTTGTAATTTTTGTAATTTGATGGGGCTAGTTTTTACTTTTGATGTTAGTGATGATACAGGACCAAAGGCCTTCTATTTGTCAATGGAGAATCTGAGCAACAGAAGGTTTCTAACTTATGATATTAATTTTACAGTAAATATTTTTATATGGATATTTTCCCTTGTATATTTTGTTTTATAATATTAGGCTTCTGTAGACATATATGTATTTGATATATTAATGATTTAATTTGGAAACCAGCAGACCACATGAATCTCATGAAGAAGGAAGACCAAGAGGAGATCCCTCAGTTCTACTTAGAACAAGTAACAAAAATGCTCAAGGGAGCAAATATGGAAACAAAACATGGGACAGAAACTGAAGGAGGGGCCATCAGGAGACCACTCCACCTTGGTATTCATCCCATGTACAGCCACCTAAGATAAACACTGTTGTGGATGGCTGGAAGTGCATAATCTGAGGAACATGATATAGCTGTCTCCTTAGAGGTCTGCCAAAGACTAACACACTCAGAGGACGATGCTCACAATTAACCACTGATATGATCAGGGGTTTCCCAATAGAGAACTTAGAGAGAGGACTGAAGGAGCAGAAAGGGTTTGTGACCCCAGGAGGAAAGCAACAATACCAAACAACCAGAGCCCCCCAGGGTCTAAACCACCTGCCTGGGAACACATAGGGAGGGACCCAAGACTCCAGTGGTATATGTAGGGGAGGATGGCCTTGTCGGGCATAGGTAGAAGAGGAGTTTCTTGGTCCCATAAAAAAAAACACAGAGTGTGTGGGGGGGAATGTGAAGGTGGGGAGGGGATAGTGGGAGGGGTAGGTGCGGTCACTGCCTCATAGAAGCATGAGGAGGAAATGGGATGGAAGGTTTCTGGGTGGTGGGAGGAAGTGGGGTTAGGGGATAAAATCTGAAGTGTAAATACTACAACCAATTATTAAAAGGGGCAAAAAAAAAAGAAAAGTTGTTAGAACCAACATCTTTAAAAAAAATGTCAGCCCCCTGGGGGGGGGAATTTTTTTTTTCTTGATACTAAAACTTGTTCTGAGAATGGTATATTGCAGAATATATAGCCTTGGTGTATCTACTCATCAAGCATACTGAGCAGACCTGCCCAAACGTCCCATGTCCTGGAATTCCATCTGGATTCAGTGAAGACACAGCATCAGAGGATTATCAACTTACTCTTTACCCCACCCCTCTTCTAATATCTCAACGCCCGTAATCAGCTTGAAGAAGTTAAAGAAGAGTCAGTGCCCCTATTCCCTGGGCTTGGGGACTAATGTGGTTAATAATGATCTGTCTTTCTAGGGAAAAGTAGTGGTTTTGTTGGAACAGGGGGGATTAGCTAGGACTTATTGCATAGCCATAACCTACTGGTAGAAATCTGTATAATTATTATCAAGATGAAGTTATAATTTCTTAAATGTTACAAAATTTACTTTGATTTCAAATTTAAGGTTTTCATTGGTACGAGCTTCTTATTAATATAAAAGTGAGAAGAATATTGATACTTTCATGGGCATTGTGCCTGTATAATAATTTAGGAATACAAGGCCTAGACCCAGTCCTTCTTTAATTTTTTTTAACTGATTTGGGACAGTTAACCTATGACTTAAGGGACTATAGCAAATTTATGGCTTTGAGTTTATTGTTAGGAGGTTTCCCATATTTTATTTAGAAATAGCTGAGAGGAGTGAACAGACAACAGTCCATGTGACCTTACATGGATAGTTGGTTTTCAAAACGTCAGAAGTCCATTGAATTGAACACTACAAATATTTATATATTAATGTCCATTCTGATTAGAGATCTGTCTGCTCCTGACAGCTTCGTGTTGTGGATTCTAAGAAGAAATTGAGCATCCTTGGAGTTACTCCATTTGTGTGGTGACAGCCACTAGGCAAGCATTGCCTCTTTCCATCTACAGACACATTACTGTCCAGAAAAGGACACACATGCAGATAGTTGACTGATTATATCTGGCGTAGATAGAGTAATCAGCCCTTAATAATCCTGCATCACTAAGGTCTGTCAGATGACTCTGGGCCAGAAGGCTGAAGATTTGATGCTCCAACGTTCGGTAGTATAGGGGCTTTTCAGTTGTTCAGCAGTCTCTATAAATTGGCTAAGTTTTAGAAGCTACGCTTAGTGCTTCCCATAACTTCAGTTAACTCAGTCATTCTGGATTTCTGACGGGGTTGAAGACCCATAGTTTCATAGCCATCCTGGCTATTTACTTTGAGAGAAAAGATCTGAGTAGATAGTTTTTCAGCTGACATTCATTCTAAAGAAAAAAAAAAAAAAAAAAAAAAAAAAAAAAAAAGCCAGGATCAAAAGGTTAGTCAACAAAATGATGGACTGGGTATTAGGACCATCTTGTATCTCACTGGTATAATTAGGAATAAGTATGCTCTAACTATATTTTGAGAGAAAAGTTTTACTTTAACAGGAAGAGTGATATGTAGGAGGAGCCAAGTGGGAAGGAATATTGAGAGAAAGAGATGGAGTAAGGAGAGAAGATGAAGGAGAGGAGCAGCTAGGTGATGAGAGAGACAAAGAGAGAGGGGCATGGAGGCAGATGTTCACAGGTCTCCAACAGTCAAAGACAGTTTTTATATCTAGGTTGGGTATTGGGGTTACGCTTCTGATTGAGCATTACCAAACTTATAAATCCTTTGATTAACATTTTAAAAAAAATTGTATAAAAGCAAAAAGGAAAGGGGGGGGGGCATGGGACAGGGGTTTTCTAGGGAGGGGAAATGGGGAAAGTGGATGGCATCTTAAATGTAAATAAATATTTAAAAAAATTTTAAAAAATTTAAAAAAAATTTTAATTTGGAGCATGCAATGGCACACAGCTTTGTCACCCACCACCAGAGGGCAGACTCTTCCTGACTTTCTGAGTTCGAATCCCTGTGTGACTCTCAGAGAGTCTCATGGGAAAAAAAAAAACAATTTAATTTGGTCAAATGGGATAAACTTAATTTTTCAAGATACCTAGAACTTAAGGAGCAGTGCAAACCTTGAAATAATCCTAAGAACAATGTTTCACTAAATGTTATGAGCAAATATGATTTATTGTTTTCCTTAAGATATATTTTATATAAAGATTAAGAACAAGCATAATTAATTATAAATACATACTTGAGAATAAACTGTTTTCACAGTACATTTGAGTAGCCCATCAATATAAACAATAAAGAAGTTAAAGGAAAAAGACAAGAATAAAAAGTCTGTCACCCTTCATGCAATCTTTTTGTCAGAGTATGAACTGCCAAAGTTTCTTTATTCATTGTGAGGAGATATTGTTTTGCTTTCTTAGTGTTGTTTTCGCTTCTTCTCTCATATATTATTCCATCCTGACTGAAGTTTCTCTTGCTCCCCTTCTTCTCACCTCTCTCCCCAACTCCCCTCTCCCCCAGAGCCAGTGCCCTTGTATTCATTCTGAAATAGGACAGGCTTCCCAGGGACATCAACCAGATGGGACAAAGTAAGCTACAATAAGGCACATACTATCAGAATAAGGCTGGAAAAGGCAACCCAGAGGACAAGGGTCTCACAAGTAGGCAAAAACAGTTAGGAATAGCTCCCACCCCTATCGTTAGGATTTTTACAAGAAGAGCAATCTACTCAGCCATAACTTAAATGGAGAGGACCTAGGCCAGACCCCTACAGGCTGCGAGTTCCCATGAGTTTCCTGGTCAGTTGAGTCTGAGGTCAGGTGTCCTGTGGGGTGTTTCCTGACACCTCTGTTTCCTTTGTTTCTTCATATCCCTCCTCTGTAGGGCTTGCCAGGACTCTGTCTAATGTTTGACTGTGGAATTCTGCTTCAGCTCCAATTATTTGCTGAATGAAGTCTCTGGTTTCTTTGATGATGATTTTACTAGGCTCTAGTCCCTTCATACTCTGCAAGCAGGACAAACTGTAGGTTGAAGGTTTTGTGGATGGGTTAGTGTCCCAATGTCTCCAGCTAAGTCCTTGCCTAGTTACAGAAATGACTAGTTAAGGCTGCATGTACCCCATTTCTAGAATCTTTGCTAGGCTCACTCTCCATGGAGTAAGTATTCCATGGAGTTTCCCATTGCACTAGCTTTCTACCTTTCTCCCGAAGTGTTCCCCTAATTCTAATATTTATTGTTCTCTCTTTCCCAGGGTAATCCTTTCCTCACCTCTTAAGCACTCATTGTTATCTCTGTTTTTGTTCACTCTAGCATGATTGTCTTTTACTTTATAGGTCATGTCCACTTATAAGTGAGTACATACCATGCTTGCCTTTTCGGGTCTGGGTTACCTCACTCTGGATGTTTTTTTCCCTAGTTCCATCCAATTGCCTGCAAGTTTTATGATATAATTGTTTTTAACAGGTGAACTAATACTCCCTTTGCATAAATGTACCACATTATCTTTATTCATTCTTCAGTTGAGGAACAACATGGTTGTTTCTGCTGTTTGGTTATTAACAAATCAGCCTGCTATGAGCATATCTGAGTAAGTGTCCTTGTGGCAGGATAGAATATCCTTGGCTTATGTGCCCAGGAATACTATAAGCTGTGTCTTTAGTTAGATTGTTTCCCATTTTTCTAGGATATTGGCATATTGATATCTACAGTTTTTGTACAAGTTGCACTGCTATCAGCTTCCCCTTGTTCCACATGCTTTCCACCATGCTTTTCCACCATTCTGACGGATAAAAGCATAGAGTTTCAGAGTGATTTGATTTGCAATTTCTTGATGAAAAATGACGTTGAGGCATTTTCTTAAGCATTTGTTTCCCATTTGAAATAACTTTGTTTTAGAATTCTCTGTTTAGGCATTTGTGGTTTGTTGAATGTCTAGTTTCTTGAACTATTCATGGAAACCACAACAACAAAATGATGTATATAGCTATATTTTATACACATTAAAATTGTTATAAAATATATATAAGTTCAGGTGTTTATATCAACTTTAATAACATGTGCACATACAATTATTTATATAACAATTTATAATAAAGAAAAAAGTTAGACATGAGTTTTAAAGAGTAGAATTTGTAAAAAAAATAAAATAAAAATGGGGGGTAAAGATGAGCCCTTTTCCTTAGATAACATACCTAAAAACATTCTTTTTTTCTTCTCATTGATTGTGCCAAGGAATCTGTTGCCACAGAGGTACACATGAACACATATACCTCACACATACAATGTATATGCATGCACAAATCTAGTTAGAAATTTTGTTGTATATTTTTTTAAACTTTAGTTTACCTTGTCATCTTATACTTTGAAATACTGACCATCTTAGATTATTGTGAATCCTCACTGTCTGTATTGCTGTCCCCCACAGCAAGAGTGATGAAAAGCTCTACCTCTTGCATGCTGTTTGCTGTAGCATTGTGGGAGGTAATTTGTTTAGGCGTTTGGAGTATTGTTACTTGTAGGAGTTTGAGTATTGTCTGTAGAAGTTGGAGTGATATTATCTGAAGCATATGGGGTATTGCCTCCTGCCTCAGTTTGAGCAGTATCATCTTTGGTAGTTGAGACAGTCCTCACCTGCCACACCAGTTGTGAAGTATCAGGATGGAGGCTACTAAGAGGAGTGATGCTGTTGGCATCTATACATTTGTTGAAAGAAAGAGCAGAAGCAGATGTGATTGCAAACCATGCTTGTAGGGTGCAGAAATGGCTTCCTCACTGTCAGAGGGTGCTTGCAGTGCTGGTTGATTGGCTGGTAAGGATGAGGGGAAGAAGGAGAGAAAAGGAGGGCTGTAGGTATCTAAGATAAAAGCCTAAGAGTGAAGGACAAGAGTATTAGTGTTTCTAAGGAGTAAAGGAAGGAGATAGTTGCCTAGGGCCAAGTAGTTAGGAGTGGTTAGAGTTCTCATGCTCCTTCAGGTTCATTTCCTTCCCTGTAGCTGTTAGATTTTATGAGCTTTGGATTTAGATAATTTAATTTTCTCTTCAGATATGTGAATAGTCTTCAGTGAGAGAATACAAACAGAATAAAACAAAAGTCGACTGTATTCCAATATATTCCCCATCTCATTTTGATTTTCTTGGAATATGTTTCTTCTTTAGAATTCAAAAGTTCATATAAACTCCCATGATCACTGTGTCTATGTTCATTGACTATTTGTTTTTATTGTGTTGCTTGTTCCTTGACTATTTGCATCTATTGTATTGCTAGTTCCTCAACCTAGGAACTGACCTGAATACTTGCATGTAATTCAAATGATATAAAAACAAAAAGGAGGAGGGGGCATGGAATAGGGGTTATAAGGAGGGGAAATGGTGAACGGGGATGATATCTGAAATGTAAATAAATAAAATATGCAATGAAAATAAATAAAAAAATAGAATACAGAATAAAAAATAGCTCTTCAGATCCTGAGCACAATCTACAATGGATAGTGGACTTTAGTGGGCTACTCTTCGACAGACAAGTGTGCTTCCACAACAAAAAATAAATAAATATAAATTCATCTAAAAGTTTGGTATCAGCACAATAGTCCCTTTTTCACTTTGAGCCCATGTTTATAGTGTCTGTGTGGGCTGTGAATTGTACATATTCAAATAATTGATTTAAAATAATGTACATTTTTCTTTTCATTTCAGTAGGTTCTTACACACATGAAACAAACTTTGGGATTGTTTATAATTTCCAAGATAATATGAATGCAATGTAATATATCTGCTATTGATTATTGAAGTATTCATGGTAGAATAGAACATGCTCAGAACACATGCAATAAAAATATTTGAGTTTTTGCACGCATGGTTGTTTTAATAAATTGAATGTAGAATCCGCATTGGGTTAAATATAATGATGACATCTTACCTATTAGATTTTCAGGATATGCTGTGTGTATATATGCCACCATTTCTGTGATTAGTAATTATTTGATAGTTGACTCTCAAGGGGACATTTTACTATTTTTTCATCTGTTTTCATGATTGTACAATTAAAGTTTTATTTCCCCTAATGACCACTTTACCTTCTGGAACAAGGTTAGGGTTTCTGGTAGGATTAGTTTTATGCACCTAACACAGTAGATGGTGTGGTTGTCACAATGAGGGCAACAGTAG